>NC_059216.1:1760000-1817500 GCF_020615455.1 Coregonus clupeaformis | reverse complement strand
ACTCAAGGTGAACACTAATTTGAGAACATGGGGTTGTACAAGCTATACAAAATACATATCTGTGGATTGCATTTGTAGATCTACGGCATTGGGCTAAAGCATTGAGGAGTAGTGTATTTGTGTTAGCCTGCGCTAGCTAGCATTAGCTGGCTGTGGAATCAGTCTCACAGAGATAGGCTGACTCAGGCTGCTGCAGAAATATTGTTGTCCACGGAGACCAAATGTCACTGTGGAGACGAAGCTATTGTTGTGGAACACAGACAGACAGACAGACAGACAGACAGACAGACAGACACAGAGTGTTGAATGGAGGGTGTAGCTGAGTGAGCTATTCTAGTGCCCCCATCTGTTCGCCTCTTGCATCTATTCTCGGTTGGTTGCTCTCATACATGGGCCGTCAGCCTTTGAGAGAGAGAGAGAGAGAGAGAGAGAGAGAGAGAGAGAGAGACAGACAGACAGACAGACAGACAGACAGACAGACAGACAGACAGACAGACAATAGTTGAGAACTAGGGAGATTTAGCTAGCTTAATCAGCTCTGTTGGTGTACACAGCCCTAAAGTTCTCTGACATACCATCACACTGACGTTTCGGTCACGTCGGTCACTCAAACACACATGACATCTCGTCACATCACATATTCACATAGAGAGAGTCTGATTTCCATAGCTTTTTCTTCAATGAGTTGAAAAGTAATTTTGGTAAAAATCATTGTGGAATTGTTCCTTATTTATAACATTAATCCCAGTGTAGTCCGTATTTTGTTCTCCGGTAGGCTACTTTAAAATTGCCTGCCATTATCTCTGGGTAGTCTAATACTAACAGTAATGTTGAATCTGTCTCTCCCTATACCCCCCCCTAGGTAACGGTTGTCCCTACATCGTAGACGACCCTAATGAAGACACCATCAGTGTTCTGGTACGGCTCATCACAGAGAAGAAAGGTACCAGTCCCTTTATGATGATGTCACTGTCTCTGATGATGTTAACGATTCTGCTGATGTCATAGGCCTGAGCCCTAGCCTTTACCCCTTTGTAGAACTGAAGGGGGAAAAGATAGGTGTAAGCTCTCCTACACCCATTACAAGGTTAAGGCATATCGCTTACTCCTATCTCTTCAGATCTGCAAACACAGAAAGACGGCTCTGCTAATTGAAACCACTAACTGCCTTAATATGAGATAATAGCCAGTTGATTTCCCTGCTGTGGCACTCTAACACTATTTATTGATTGAGTAACTGTGGTGAGTGCGGTCATTACACTGATTTGATTTAATCCAATGTCAATAAGATCTTCCCTAAGGAATCCCAACTGGTGTGTGTGTGTGTGTGTGTGTCTGCAGTCACTCGTACAGCTATTTATGTAGTAATTAAAGGCAGTATTTACTGAAGTGTTGTATGTGTTGTAGAGAATGCTGCTGCCCTGGAGGAGCTTCTGCAGGAGTATGAGAGTAAACAGATGGCCATCAGCAAAGCCTCCTCAATCAAGTGAGAACCCTTCCCTCGACATACATACCTTAAACAGTGTACTGCTTAGTTGCACTGCTGAAGGGTGAGAGCAATGACTGTATATATGAATGGTCAAAGAAGCCATCGGTCACGTGACACCATTCATTCCTATATAGGGTTGCAAAGCTACCAGTCATTTACCAAAGTTACCGGAATCTTCAGTAATTTTGGTAATTACTAGAAAATCTATGGCAATCTATCGTAACTTTGGTCATTTATACTTGAATAACTTTGCCTCCAGTTTGGACGCCAAAACATTAGCAACAAATATATTTTGACGTTAGTAAAGTAGTGTGTAAAAAAATATAAATGATATTTTATGCTGAAACCCTCATATTAAACACCAATGGTGTTCACTAAGTTGATGGTTTATATTTAGTATAATGTTTTAGCTTTGTCATTCTATTTTCACATCATCTTACTTAATTATTTAATATATTTTACATGTGATAAGGCCACACAGAGGGCCAGAGACTACTACACGCCTGTGATGTGAAGTACCCAAAAGGGCCACTAGATGTCTTGTGATAGATTACATAAAATCCTTGAAAGATACCAAACTTCTGGTAGTTTAGTGGTAAACTTTGAAAGTTTCCAGTAATATACCCTCCCTTTGAAACCCTATGTGAAGACTCAGTAGTGCATCTAAGCCAAATTACGTCGGTTAAGATGGTGTCTCATGAAGACATGACATGCACAGTTTGAGCTACTCCAGGAAGTGACGTTGCAGGCTAGCTCAGTGCTGCCCCCTCTCATTGAGTAACTCAAGTTGAAGGCCAACCGGGGTACTGCAGGCTGCCATTAATCAGGGGTGTCAAACTCATTCCATGGAGGGCCTAATGTCTAATGGTTTTTGGTTTTTAAGACCTAGAGAACCAGGTGAGGAGAGTTCCTTAATAATCAGTGACCTTAATTCATCAATCAAGTCAAAGGGAGGAATGAAAACCCGTAGACACTTGGCCCTCCATGGAATGAGTTTAACACGTTAACTAAATTATCCTTAACTCCTTCTGTGTGCGATTTTAAATTAATCAGTTCAAGGACATACATCTGGTGTATTAGAAGCAATGAGAGAGAGAGAGAGAGAGAGAGAGAGAGAGAGAGAGAGAGAGAGAGAGAGAGAGAGAGAGAGAGAGAGGCAGGAGAGAGACAGGAGAGAGAGAGAGAGAGAGAGAGAGAGAGAGAGAGAGAGGGAGACAGAGAGAGAAAGTGAGAGAGAGAGAGAGAGAGAGAGGGGGAGACAGAGAGAGAGAGTGAGAGAGAGAGAGAGAGAGAGAGAGAGAGAGAGAGAGAGAGAGAGAGAAGGAAAGAGAGAGCGAGAAATAAAGTGGTGCAATAATCACAGCACAACACAGGTTACAGCACAGGTTATAGAGCACAGGTTATGGAGCACAGGTTATAGAGCACAGGTTATAGAGCACAGGTTACAACACAGGGTATAATGTACAGCTTAATGGAAAAGCCCTATAGATTGTCCCTGTTGGTCAAATGTTCTGAAATGTTCTGCTGTTCTGTACTGTGAGTCTGTGACACTGCCTGTCAAAGCTCTACATACACACACACACACACACACACACACACACACACACACACACACACACACACACGCACAAACACACACCACACACACACACACACACACGCGCGCGCACAAACACACACACACACACACACGCATGCATATACACTCACCAACACACATATACAAGTTCTGGAAAGCTCTTAAAGCCGGGTCTTTTCTGTGATCCGGTGCGGTGAGGGTCATTGGGGTCAGAGCAGCAGCACGGGACCCCCCACACACACACACACACAATGGAACAATAAGCAGCTCTGCACTGAGGGGTTTCATAAAGGCAGGGATGGGAGGGCCGCTTGAACATAAAGGGATGGCTCTGTCCCTGTCTAGGCGTTTAAATGGTAAGCTTGGGGGGGGTTGGGTGTAGTTTCTGAAAGGGGGGGGTGTAGTTGGACAGCAACCAGCTATGGAGTTAGATTATCTGTCCCCACCCTATTACACACACAGACACATGCACACACAAACAAACAAACACATGCATACCCCAAAACCATGTAAAAGTGTGTGTTTTGCATGTAAGGAGCACTGTGGTCATTTCCCTGTCTGTGTGTATGTGTGGGGGCCTGCATACCTGCTCATACATGTTCTCTCTCTCTCTCTCTCTCTCTCTCTCTCTCTCTCTCTCTCTCTCTCTCTCTCTCTCTCTCTCTCTCTCTCTCTCTCTCTCTCTCTCTCTCTCTCTCTCTCTCTCTCTCTGTCTCTCTGTCTCTCTCTCTCTCTCTCTCTCTCTCTCTCTCTCTCTCTCTCTCTCTCTCTCTCTCTCTCTCTCTCTCTCTCTCTCTCTGTCTCTGTCTCTGTCTCTCTCTCTCTCTCTCTCTCTCTCTCTCTCTCTCTCTCTCTCTCTCTCTCTCTCTCTCTCTCTCTCTCTCTCTCTCTCTCTCTCTCTCTCTCTCTCTCTCTCTCTCTCTCTCAGGTTCCCGGTGCTGTCTCCTCTGACTCAGTTCCTCTCCTTACCCAGACTGTGTCCCCACCAGTCCCACCTCCACACCATCTCTGGTCTGTCTGGCCCCCGACACTGCTGCTCCCGCTGTGTCCAGAAGAAATGGCCCCCCATCCTCCTGCCCCCCCTCGGCCCCCTCAAACCCCCACAGTCCCTCTTGTTACCCCCTCTGGACCTCCAGCCCCTCCAGAACACCCCTCTCCTGCCCCCCATGGATACACACCACTCCACCCCTAAGATCTCCCAGACCCCCAGCCCTGGGTCAGAGTCACTCCCTGACGGAGAGTGGAGGATGCCTGGGAAGGTAACCCGGTCTGTTGGGAGGTGAGGATGGAAACACACACACACACACACACACACACACACACACACTGTAAATAAGTGTGAACATTCTGTACACACATATGTATACACATGCACCGTGTGCCAATCTTCTGTTTGATTGACAGGTTCCAGGTGGCTCAGATTCAAGAGCAGAGGCCTGGTTCCATGGAGACGACGTTCCGACCAGAGTCTAGTAACTCAGACTCAGTGGAGGATACATCTCTGCTGGGGGGGAAAAAGTCATCATCATCACCATCATCTTCATCATCATCATCATCAGCTGCCAGGGGTACACAGGAGGTGAGGCTTACTTCTTTCTCTCTTGCTGACACTCCCTCTCATGTTTCTCTCATTTATTCTCACCTCCTCTCTTTCTTTCTCCACTCCACTGAACATTCTGATTCTTGGAGTGCCGTTGACTTCTCTCAGGAGTCCCTGTGACACACAGAGGAAGTTAGATCATGTTCTAGTAACCTCTTAATTATGAAATAGTAACACATTGCCTGGAAGAACTCCCTCCACCACACACACCCTCCCTCCCTAGTTAGTCATCAATGACAAAAAGCACACACGTCTAGCTCAGCACATTTAAACGTGAGACAGACACAATCAGGGTCCATTCACGGTTTGTCAATGCTGACAGTTAGTGAGGAAGCTACTGACCCCTGGTGGGGACATTGGGAACACACACACCCCACCTCTCAAGCCCTGCCTGTAAGTCACATTCCTGTGAGACAATGGTCAACCATTCTAATAATCTCTCTCTCTCTCTCTCTCTCTCTCTCTCTCTCTCTCTCTCTCTCTCTCTCTCTCTCTCTCTCTCTCTCTCTCTCTCTCTCTCTCTCTCTCTCTCTCTCTCTCTCTCTCTCTCTCTCTCTCTCTCTCTCTCTCTCTCTCTCTCTCTCTCTCTCTCTCTCTCTCTCTCTCTCTCTACTCTCTCTCTTTCTCTCCCTCTCTCTCTTTCAGGTTAACAGCTAAACATTCGCAGAGAGGACTGCTGGGTAAAAATAATTCTACCTCGCTGAGCGATGGATGTGATGGGATTCCAAAATGGTGACTAGAGAGGTTGATTATCCTCCTCGTTGGGATTTGGGAAATTAGCCTGGGTGCTTGTTGGGAAGTTAGCCTGGATGCCAGACAAAGGGAAACGCTCATATTTATATCACAAACAACTTGTATTTTATCCTATTGTTGAGCAATAATCCTCTGTCTTTAGAGGCAGGGAGGAGAAGAGAGAAGGAAGAAACTATTAATTAACCCACCTGTGTGGTTGTGCTTCCATAAGAATCTGGACAGGTTGGAGGCCCTTAACACTGTCTGCACTTGACACTGCAATACACACACACACACACACACACACTCACACACACACACACACACGAACAGGGGTAGGCTTACATACACACACAAGAACAAGTATTATAGGAAACAACTCACCTTTTTTGTCTAGATAAAACTTTTAATCATTTTTATAACAGTTTTAGCCGTTTAGACGATTTTGCTCTTCTTATATTTGAAACGCTGATATAGCGGATGTTTTAGCCCTTCTTGATAATGTTGAATGTAGTCTTATCTAGGCAACACTTAGGGGTTGAGCTCCAACATTGAGAGAGACACATAATGATATACAAACATAGCATGAACTACATGTTTTACTCTTTAGATCTTATAGATGGCATTTAAAGTGGAACTGACAGCATTTTAGCAACATTAAATCTTATTGAAATCGGTTCATATACACCGTCAGGAAGAATATGATACTTAAAAAATATATATCTAACAAGCGAGCACTTAGATATGGTCATTTTCATGTTTTCATAAATTCTTAAAATGTTTGATAATTACGTACAGTAAGGCATTTGTGAAGATTCTATAACAATATAGAGTGGGAAAGAGGTTTGGACAATTAATAGACACTGCAGTAAATAAAACCTAATAAAAACATCTGTCTCGTCCAGGACCGGAGTCTACACAGACCAGTGCGTCATAGCCAATCAGAACTACAGTAGGCCTTTATGCAAACAAGCCATTTGCCACACAGACCTGCCATCATTCACTTTGAACTGGACTGTGTGTTTACAAGCAGCTGCAACAGCGCGACTTTAGATCATTAGAACGCATTTGGCAAAAGCCACAAAATATACCTGAATTGATTTCTGCAAATATGTCAATACCACGGGAGTCCTCTTACATTTGGGAACATTACAGTCCTAATGATCAAACAACCATAAAAAGGTAGGCAATCTTTCCCTATATGCACATCAACAACAACAAGATCAACAACTAATGCTAGCCAGAGCAAGATGAGCTACAATCTAATGAAGGAACATTAGATAAACCCCCTCAAACTTTTTCCGCTAGTTGATCGTCAAAATTGCACTGATAAACGATGGGGAATAGTAAGTAGCCTGCTCGTCCTTCTGCAGCTTGCCTGCCAATGCATGCTTGTCCCAACCAAGCAGCCAAGCTAACTGGCTAAAGTGCGCTAGCTTGCTAGCTAGCTACTTCCAGACACAAATGAGAGAACACCTCACTGACCATTTTACTCGCCGTAGCAGAGCTGGTTAGCTAGGCTGTTTACATGTTATCTAGAGCATTCGTGACTACCGATTACTTTTTTTGCCCACGTTTACTGACACTGGTCATATTTAGCCGGTGTTGTGCGTTCATAAATTAATCAGTTATTCTGCACTCTGGCACACTCAGACGAGAGTGCTCTGAAATTGGAGTAGATAGCCCGAGTGAATTAACGAGCGCAAGAGATATGCTAACTGGATAATAGTCGTTCAAGTTCAGCATAGGTAGCTAGCAAAGCGATTCACATTTCTTGCTAGCTAACCAAATGACACCTTCATCTCTAGCTGTGTAGCCACCGAAAAACAATATGAGGGGAAAAAGTCACCCACTCCTCCAATGACATGACATCCTCCTAACAGCTAGTTTTTTAGCTTGCTACATAAATAGACACGCTAGCCTATTAGCCACGTTATGATTGACTTGTGATCATTGCCATTGCTAGTTTGATTATATTGACATTCCCAGCCTTAGTTACATTCATCCGTTTTTGTCCAAAATATTGAGTCATTGAAACTGAAACGGTGCATCCCGAATGGAGGCAGCAAACAATGTACCAAGAAATGTATTGGTGAATTATATTAATCATGCATTGAACTGCATCCATCTATTCTGCCAACAATGCCTTACTGTACGTCATGGAATGTTGAGTCAAGTAGAACCTATTTTTAAAACCTCATAAAGTTGGTTTTGTAGCATAAACTGGGAATTTGATATTGCTGACTGATATTATGATTGTCTGTTTGTTTCATGTAGTAGTTAAAAAGCTGTCAGTTCCACTTTAGCTCAATGTAGCTTCTGATTACAGTTGAATGTGTAGTAACGCGCGGTGTAAATGACTGTATATATGTACATAGGGCCGTGAAAAGACCAGGGGAACTGCCCTGTTTTTATTTAAGCTCTTAGATGTGTACAGAGGGTGGTCGGTCAGGGACAGAGTCAGGGACAGAGTCAGGGACAGAGTCAGGGACAGAGTCAGGGACAGAGTCAGGGACAGAGACAGGGACAGAGTCAGGGACAGAGTCAGGGACAGAGTCAGGGACAGAGTCAGGGTAAGGACAGGGACAGGATGTGGGTTTGCCAGTAGTTTTCAGTGCCTCTTTTGACACACTTAAGTCAGTCCCAGACATTTTGGGGGAGATGTGCTTTGTCCTGTGACTTCCTCTCTCCTGGCGTGTCACAGATCTAGGATCAGTTGACCCTCCTAGCTACAGTGACCATTGATCAGTGGCATCCTACACCATGTAGCACTTATCTCAAACCGTGACCTCACTTCCTGCCATGTGACGATTGCCTAGCAACAAACATAGGCGAAGTTAGTAGGATAATCAACTCAGCTCCTTTGCCCCCACAGATAAAGCACTACAGACACATTATTCAGAGTTTTCATTCAAGTGTTGTTACTTATTGTTACACTCACGCAAACACATAAACACAAACGTTCCTACCCCTCCAAGGAGAGCATGCAGACAGACACTATCATCTCTGGGTAATCTGAGTAAAAGCTGTATTCGCAAAGGGAACTAACTACATTATCATAGGAATACTTTGACTTTGAACAAATCATGACTGACCATCTCAATCGCATTCCCTCAGCTGCATTTCAAGTGTTTTTACTTCTGTTTTTTAGTTATTTAAATAGATGTTCGAGTAGTGGCTGACGTAGCTGCTTCACGGTGGAAACACAGTTTGGGTTTTGCAGTTTACATTTTATAAAAGCTGGATAATGATGATGATTATGATCAATTTTAACTATTATTTTATGTTCTGTATGTTGCTGTTTTTGCGGTTCAGAACCATTGTCTGGATTTGATAATTTTTCTTGGTTGAACATTTCCATGTTTTTATCTGACCTGTTTTATTATGACATGTTATAAACTGAAGTGTTGCAGAAAAGAAGGGAAAACAACTCATCTTCTCTACATTGTAGATTGTATTTATTATGATATTAAATTTTTCTGTATGATATTTTTACTCTTGAAATAAAGGAGCGGTTTATTTGGAGTCGTCTGTGTGTGCTTTGTGTTTATAAACACTCAGTGGTAAACGTGTGTGCGTGAGTCTGTATGTTTGTTAAATTACAATGACTCTGAGTTTGCAAAAAAAAATAAAGGCCGTCGACAAAAATGGATCAAACATGGATGAAGTTGACAAACACTGATCCACTATCAGCACAGTAAATTGACAGGATGTTAAGTGTTAAATAAATGGAAAGATGAGACTCTCACAAACACGATGGTGTTCTCCGTTTTTCTCTATGACCCCCACAAGCATCTTGGGACTCGTTTGAAGTCAGTACAGCCGATCTGCCAACTTCTGTCTGTAGCGTCCAAACAGTTTGGGCTAGACACTCAAAGGTGAGACTCTCACGAACACGTACAGTACATGTCGGTTGTTTTGCCCTAGGATGCCCACAGGCCTCACAAGACTCTTCTGAAGGTAACATCCCAAAGTTGAAAAGATTTATGGAAGTATATATGGAGACTAGTGCCAAAAATAAGGGCTTAAATACATGTAAAAAAAAAAAAAAATACAAACAAATTTTTCCTGATCTTATATCTCTCAGATATATGACAGACACTTCAGAACAAACTTCCTTTGGATTTTTTTGTGGGGGACTATCTGTTGTTCCATGTAGTGAATCTGTTATTTCATGCCCTGTCTAAGCACCCCCCCCACTCCCCCCAACCCTCCCCCCCCCCCGGTTTAGACAGGGTTTAGACTCTTATGGGTTAAGCATGAGTTTTTTCTTATTAATTTGTAGTTGTGCCGGCCAGCAGTGAGGCTGTGTTGCTTCTATTACGCTCTCTGACTGGATTATATCCAGCTCCATCTGTGAGTCTTTGGGATGTTAATGAATGACTTTCCTGACACACCCTAGAACCTGCCCAAGTCATGCCTGGGGCTGAACAGCTTTCTATGAATGCTCTCAAGAGGAGGTCCTCTTAAGACTGACTTACAGTATGTGTGTGGTGTATGTAATCCTGAAGATATGTTTGTTAGATACACTACAATCAGTGGCTCCTAAATATATAATTACTGTTTATTGTGATTACAATATCACTAACATCACTAACATGTTACTACAGAATATATTCTCTCTACACTGTCAGCATCAACCAATGTATTTCTCCCTGCCTTTAGTCAGATCTCAATCAATGAGTTATTGTATTCCACTTTCAAGTAAGAAATCTGGTATTTATATTGTAAAACATTCAATAAAATATGCCCACTTTGTTTGGCCTATACATTACATGAATTATCTTTCAAACAGTCTAATAATATGGGCTAGTAATATTCAGTTTAGAGGAGTGAGTCATCCATCCAGTGTGTTTGTCCAATGGGGTTTTATCCATTCCAATGGAGTTCACACTGTGTTCCATAGCTATTCAGCACATAGATTGACCCTCCTGACGGTCAGACCTGCTTCGAAGCGGCTGCCGTCACGCTTCCTGGTTTCCTTGGCAATGCTCTGACTTTTGTTGGAGAGGTTACTACGGAAACCCTGCCCAGCCATGAAGTAGAGGATGGGATCCACACAGCTGTTGGCGCTGGCCAGGGGGCGGGTCACCATATAGGCTAGACTGGACGCCTTCAGCAGCTCACAGCTCACCTGGGGATAATTACAAGAAACAATTATTGAAAGGTTAAGGCTGCAATTCAATCCATGTAACGCTGTTGACAATGTGCCTTTTAAAGGCAATGTTACCGCGTTCGCGGAGATCGCATTCAAGGTAAATGCTGCAGATATCCTCTCGATATGGAAATTACCTTTAAATGTCAAGGATAATGACAATATCAACAATCATAATAGCAGTGCCTGAGTTACCTGGAACCAGGCTCCTGCACCTTGGGTGAATGGTGAAGCTACCTGGAGCCAGGCTCCTGCACCTTGGGTGAATGGTGAAGCTACCTGGAGCCAGGCTCCTGCACCTTGGGTGAATGGTGAAGCTACCTGGAGCCAGGCTCCTGCACCTTGGGTGAATGGTGAAGCTACCTGGAGCCAGGCTCCTGCACCTTGGGTGAATGGTGAAGCTACCTGGAGCCAGGCTCCTGCACCTTGGGTGAATGGTGAAGCTACCTGGAGCCAGGCTCCTGCACCTTGGGTGAATGGTGAAGCTACCTGGAGCCAGGCTCCTGCACCTTGGGTGAATGGTGAAGCTACCTGGAGCCAGGCTCCTGCACCTTGGGTGAATGGTGAAGCTACCTGGAGCCAGGCTCCTGCACCTTGGGTGAATGGTGAAGCTACCTGGAGCCAGGCTCCTGCACCTTGGGTGAATGGTGAAGCTACCTGGAGCCAGGCTCCTGCACCTTGGGTGAATGGTGAAGCTACCTGGAGCCAGGCTCTTGCACCTTGGGTGAATGGTGAAGCTACCTGGAGCCAGGCTCCTGCACCTTGGGTGAATGGTGAAGCTACCTGGAGCCAGGCTCCTGCACCTTGGGTGAATGGTGAAGCTACCTGGAGCCAGGCTCCTGCACCTTGGGTGAATGGTGAAGCTACCTGGAGCCAGGCTCTTGCACCTTGGGTGAATGGTGAAGCTACCTGGAGCCAGGCTCCTGCACCTTGGGTGAATGGTGAAGCTACCTGGAGCCAGGCTCCTGCACCTTGGGTGAATGGTGAAGCTACCTGGAGCCAGGCTCCTGCACCTTGGGTGAATGGTGAAGCTACCTGGAGCCAGGCTCCTGCACCTTGGGTGAATGGTGAAGCTACCTGGAGCCAGGCTCCTGCACCTTGGGTGAATGGTGAAGCTACCTGGAGCCAGGCTCCTGCACCTTGGGTGAAAGGTGAAGCTACCTGGAGCCAGGCTCCTGCACCTTGGGTGAAAGGGAGAGCCAGGCAGAGCCTTTAAAAAGCGTAGTATTCCAGTGGTTGTGGTACTGTACCTGGGAGGAGTCCATCTGCTCCAGGTATTTGAGGGAGTAGTGCAGGCTTCTGGTCAGGTGGAAGGGTAAGAAACACAGCATGAACGCCGCTAACACGATGATGATCATCTTCACAGACTTCTGTTTGGAGCGATGAGCAGCTCCACCCCCCGCTCCCCTCGACTGGATCCCTCCTGCCCCCAAGGTGGGTTCCAGAAGCTTCCTCACCATCAGTCCATAACACACCATCACCACCATGAAGGGGAAGGCAAACATCAGCACAGACACCACCAAGCTGTACACCAGGAAGTCATGAAATAACTCTGGACTGGTGGTGTCGAAACACACCCTCTCCGTCCCCTCGTTCCTGATGCGTGAGAAGTAGAGCACGGGAGCCTGGCACATCAACACACACGCCCACACCACCACAGACACCAACCGGGCTCTCCTGGCGCTGACCCAGCTCAGTGACCTCATCGGGTAACACACGCCCAGAAAGCGGTGCAGGCTGATGCAGCACAGGAACAGGATGGAACCATAGAGGTTAGCGTAGAACAGGAAGCGGATGAGTTTGCAGAACGGCTCGCTGAAGGGCCAGTCGTTCTCGTCTGCGTAGTAGTAGATTAGGAAGGGTAGGGTGAGGATGTAGAGGATGTCACACACTGTCAGGTTGAACATGTACACCGTGGAGGGCTTCCAGCGTTTCGTACGGAACAGAATCACGTACATGGCCGTGAAGTTCAGGGCTAGGCCAATCACGAAGACCAGAGTGTAGCTGACAGGAAGCAGGATGTACTTGATGTCCTCCTTGAAGTGACAGCGCCAGTTGTGCCCGCTGCTCTCATTGGTTGAATGGTTGGCGAAGGTAGACATCTTTGTTCATAAACAGATCTGAGGAGGATACAGAGGTTTACTAATATGCACCCACACACACACAAACACACACAGAGAGCGAAGAGAGAGAGAGAGAGAGAGAGAGAGAGAGAGAGAGAAGCTAAAGTGTGATAGTAAAGATAATCTGTACTAGCCACGTGTATAACTCTTCACACTAAAGCTATGACTAAAGAGGGTACCAATGTCTCTGTTTACTTGCTGCTAAATGCATGAATGCCGCAGCTGGAAGCTGAAGCTCATTTCGGCATAATACCCATAATTCCTTCATATGTGTCTTTCCTAAATGCCAAGATAAGAGAGGGAGGAGTGGAGGAAGAGGGGTGTTTTGTCCTTTTCACGAGGCATGGACGAGGAGATAGTGATTGATGTCCGAGCTGTTCCAACAGGTTTGGATCCCAAGGAGAGCACTTTGAGCCTTTAAGTTAGTTAGCGATCCATTGAGAAGTTATTGTCCTATTTTGATAGATCCCGAGCATTGCAACAGGATATGATAACTAGGGTTGCAAAGGGAGGGTATATTACTGGAAACGTTCAAAGTTTACCAATAAACTACCCGAATTTTGGTATCTATCACAAGACATCTAGTGGCCCTTTTGGGTACTTCAGATTATCACAAGCGTCTGTAATAATCTCTGGCCCTCTATGTAGTTTTATATATGAAATAATTGAATCAGATGATTTTAAAATAGAAAATTGAATGACAAAGCTGTAAAACATAATACTAAATATAAACCATCAATTTAGTGAACACCATTGGTGTTTAATATGAGGGTTTCAGCATGAAATATATTTTATATTTATTTATTTTACTATGACAATATGTATTTTTCTGTCAATGTTTTGGCGTCAAACTAGTGGCAGTTGTGAAAAAAAGTCAATAGTTGGAAGAGTTGCAGAGTTAATTGAAAATAAAGGCATTGTTGATTAGATGCTTTTTTCATTAATTGGGCTTTTTTCTCTTGAACCACGTGGTCTAACTACTAGAAACGAATGGACAATATGGACACATTTAAACAAAATTAATACTATACTGTATATGAATAATACATTTTAAAAAAGTTATTAAAGTATAAATTGCCATAGATTTTCTGTTAATTACCAAAATTAATGAAGATTCTGATAACTTTCGTAAATTACGGGTAGCTTTGCAACCCTAACGATAACACAGAGAAACACACATGGCATGGTACAGCAACACAATTAGCATGAATGTATTGTTATACAGTGGCTTGGCATGAATGTATTGTTATACAGTGGCTTGGCATGAATGTATTGTTATACAGTGGCTTGGCATGAATGTATTGTTATACAGTGGCTTGGCATGAATGTATTGTTATACAGTGGCTTGGCATGAATGTATTGTTATACAGTGGCTTGGCATGAATGTATTGTTATACAGTGGCTTGGCATGAATGTATTGTTATACAGTGGCTTGGCATGAATGTATTGTTATACAGTGGCTTGCGAAAGTATTCACCCCCTTGTCATTTTTCCTATTTTGTTGCCTTACAACCTGGAATTAAAATTGATTTTTGTATCATTTGATTTACACAACATGCCTACCACTTTGAAGATGCAAAATATTTGTGAAACAAACAAGAAATAAGACAAAAAAAAACAGAAAACTTGAGCGTGCATAACTATTCACCCCCCCAAAGTCAATACTTTGTAGAGCCACCTTTTGCAGCAATTACATCTGCAAGTCTCTTGGGGTATGTCTCTATAAGCTTGGCACATCTAGCCACTGGGATCTTTGCCCATTCTTCAAGACAAAACTGCTCCAGCTCCTTCAAGTTGGATGGGTTCCGCTGGTGTACAGCAATCTTTAAGTCATACCACAGATTCTCAATTGGATTGAGGTCTGGGCTTTGACTAGCCATTTCAAGACATTTAAAGGTTTCCCCTTAAACCACTCGAGTGTTGCTTTAGCAGTATGCTTAGGGTCATTGTCCTGCTGGAAGGTGAACATCCGTCCCAGTCTCAAATCTCTGGAAGACTGAAACAGGTTTCCCTCAAGACTTTCCTTGTATTTAGCGCCATTCATCATTCCTTCAATTCTGACCAGTTTCCCCAGTCCCTGCCGATGAAAAACATCCCCACAGCATGATGCTGCCACCACCATGCTTCACTGTGGGGATGGTGTTCTCAGGGTGATGAGAGGTGTTGGGTTTGCGCCAGACATAGCGTTGTCCTTGATGGCCAAAAAGCTCAATTTTAGTCTCATCTGACCAGAGTACCTTCTTCCATATGTTTGGGGAGTTTCCCACATGCCTTTTGGCGAACACCAACGTGTTTGCTTATTTTTTTCTTTAAGCAATGGCTTTTTTCTGGCCACTCTTCCGTAAAGCCCAGCTCTGTGGTGTGTACGGCTTAAAGTGGTCCTATGGACAGATACTCCAATCTCCGCTGTGGAGCTTTGCAGCTCCTTCAGGGTTATATTTGGTCTCTTTGTTGCCTCTCTGATTAATGCCCTCATATATGGACATACTGTAAGTATACAACAGACTCATAAACAAACACCCTTACACACACACACACACACATAAAACCTATGAACACCTACTGTAACAAGCATACCATGTGTGTACAGGCTGCATATGGATAGAAAGACACAGGGCTATGGGGAAAAGGGTTCTACATGGAACCCAATAGGGTTTTACCTGGAACTGATGTTTTTCCTTCAAAGGGTTCTCCTATGGGGAGAGCCGAAGAACCCTTTTAGGTTCTAGTTAGCGCGTTCTTTTCTTAAGAGTGTACATTACACCATACGTTTTAACAGATGAGCTAGCTCTCTCTCTCTCTCTCTCTCTCTCTCTCTCTCTCTCTCTCTCTCTCTCTCTCTCTCTCTCTCTCTCTCTCTCTCTCTCTCTCTCTCTCTCTCTCTCTCTCTCTCTCTCTCTCTCTCTCTCTCTCTCTCTCTCTCTCTCTCTCTCTCTCTCTCTCTCTCTCTCTCTCTCTCTCTCTCTCTCTCTCTCTCTCTCTCTCTCTCTCTCTCTCTCTGAACCCCACATTACAGCAGTAGCAGAAGGAACACGTCAGAGCTTCATCTGTCCTGCACCCTCTCAACCCCACATTACAGCCGTAGCTAATTCCAGTTGTGTTCAGCAACTATTTCCAACTTCTGTACTAGACTCTAACAAACAAACAAAAGAGTACTGATGCACTACTCCAGCTAGCAGAGCTTGTGCCTGCCCTGTCACTATCTGCTGGTTAGGCCTGCTGGTTAGGCCTACTCACTGTGATTCTCCGAATGCTTCTTCCTCTCAGTGATACACAGAATGCTTTCCACAATGTGTCTCCATGCTCATGTGTGAATGTGTGTGACTGACAGTCAAGTTATTTGGCTTGGTGCTGAACCGGAGTAGGTGTGAGCATGCTGCAGCCTGTACACACACAGACAGGGAGGAATTCATGATCAACATTGACCTACTGTACCTATGGCCCGCTCTGTCTTCTGGAAAGTACAAGTTGCCCCTTCAGATTCTATAATTCACTATGAACTTTGTTTGGTTAATGATCCATGTGAATCTATCAATTATGGGAATGATATTGTTTCCAATGATACCCTTTGTTAACTACCTTTTGTTAGTATATCATCAACACTCACAGTATTATATTGCATGTACCTCTATACCTAATACAAGTTGATGTTTGTGTTTGTCTAAAGTCAATACAAAAGAAAAACCCCTCTCAGCAGATCTCAGCTGTAGATATGGCCTTTCTGTCTGTCTGTCTGTCTGTCTGTCTGTCTGTCTGTCTGTCTGTCTGTCTGTCTGTCTGTCTGTCTGTCTGTCTGTCTGTCTGACCACAGCTCAACAGACAGCTCAACAGACAGTTCAACAGACAGACAGCTCACAGACAGACAGCTCAACAGACAGACAGTTCAACAGACAGACAGCTCACAGACAGACAGCTCAACAGACAGACAGCTCAACAGACAGACAGCTCAACAGACAGCTTAACAGACAGACAGCTCACAGACAGACAGCTCAACAGACAGACAGCTCAACAGACAGACAGCTCAACAGACAGACAGCTCACAGACAGACAGCTCACAGACAGACAGCTCAACAGACAGACAGCTCACAGACAGACAGCTCAACAGACAGACAGCTCAACAGACAGCTTAACAGACAGACAGCTCACAGACAGACAGCTCAACAGACAGACAGCTCACAGACAGACAGCTCACAGACAGACAGCTCAACAGACAGACAGCTCACAGACAGACAGCTCAACAGACAGACAGCTCAACAGACAGACAGCTCACAGACAGACAGCTCAACAGACAGACAGCTCAACAGACAGACAGCTCAACAGACAGACAGCTCAACAGACAGACAGCTCAACAGACAGACAGCTCACAGACAGACAGCTCAACAGACAGACAGCTCAACAGACAGACAGCTCAACAGACAGACAGCTCAACAGACAGACAGCTCAACAGACAAAGAAATATGGATAATAAAGCAATGAGTGGAATTTCATTGGGGTAAAATAATATATGTAGCAATGGTTATAGAATGGCTGAGGTTTGTGTTTGGATTTTGAATGGGAATCAATTGGTGGTCCCAAAAAGTCCTCACAAGTATAGTAAGACATAGCTGTGTGTGTGTGTGTGTGTGTGTGTGTGTGTGTGAAGACTGTGTGTGTGAAGACTGTGTGTGTGTGTGAAGACTGTGTGTGTTGTGTGTGTGTGTGTGTGTGTATGTGTCCACCTATGTTTATTTCTGAGGGGAGGGATGTTTTCTCACTATGAGGTCAGTGATAACCTACAGTGAGGGAAAAAAGTATTTGATCCCCTGCTGATTTTGTACATTTACCCACTGACAAAGACATGATCGGTCTATAATTTTAATGGTAGGTTTATTTGAACAGTGAGAGACAGAATAACAACAAAAAAAATCCATAAAAACGCATGTCAAAAATGTTATAAATTGATTTGCATTTTAATGAGGGAAATAAGTATTTGACCCCTCTGCAAAACATGACTTAGTACTTGGTGGCAAAACCCTTGTTGGCAATCACAGAGGTCAGACGTTTCTTGTAGTTGGCCACCAGGTTTGCACACATCTCAGGAGGGATTTTGTTCCACTCCTCTTTGCAGATCTTCTCCAAGTCATTAAGGTTTCAAGGCTGATGTTTGGCAACTCGAACCTTCAGCTCCCTCCACAGATTTTCTATGGGATTAAGGTCTGGAGACTGGCTAGGCCACTCCAGGACCTTAATGTGCTTCTTCTTGAGCCACTCCTTTGTTGCCTTGGCCGTGTGTTTTGGGTCATTGTCATGCTGGAATACCCATCCACGACCCATTTTCAATGCCCTGGCTGAGGGAAGGAGGTTCTCACCCAAGATTTGACGGTACATGGCCCCGTTCATCATCACTTTGATGCGGTGAAGTTGTCCTGTCCCCTTAGCAGAAAAACACCCCCAAAGCGTAATGTTTCCACCTCCATGTTTGACAGTGGGGATGGTGTTCTTGGGGTCATAGGCAGAATTCCTCCTCCTCCAAACACGGCGAGTTGAGTTGATGCCAAAGAGCTCGATTTTGGTCTCATCTGACCACAAGACTTTCACCCAGTTCTCCTCTGAATCATTCAGATGTTCATTGGCAAACTTCAGACGGCCCTGAATATGTGCTTTCTTGAGTAGGGGGACCTTGCGGGCGCTGCAGGATTTCAGTCCTTCACGGCATAGTGTGTTACCAATTGTTTCTTGGTGACTATGGTCCCAGCTGCCTTGAGATCATTGACAAGATCCTCCCGTGTAGTTCTGGGCTGATTCCTCACCGTTCTCATGATCATTGCAACTCCATGAGGTGAAATCTTGCATGGAGCCCCAGGCCGAAGGAGATTGACAGTTATTTTGTGTTTCTTCCATTTGCGAATAATCGCACCAACTGTTGTCACCTTCTCACCAAGCTGCTTGGCGATGGTCTTGTAGCCCATTCCAGCCTTGTGTAGGTCTACAATCTTGTCCCTGACATCCTTGGAGAGCTCTTTGGTCTTGGCCATGGTGGAGAGTTTGGAATCTGATTGATTGATTGCTTCTGTGGACAGGTGTCTTTTATACAGGTAACAAACTGAGATTAGAAGCACTCCCTTTAAGAGTGTGCTCCTAATCTCAGCTCGTTACCTGTATAAAAGACACCTGGGAGCCATAAATCTTTCTGATTGAGATGGGGTCAAATACTTATTTCCCTCATTAAAATGCAAATCAATTTATAACATTTTTGACATGCGTTTTTCTGGATTTTTTTGTTGTTATTCTGTCTCTCACGGTTCAAATAAACCTACCATTAAAATTATAGACTGATCATTTCTTTGTCAGTGGGCAAACGTACAAAATCAGCAGGGGATCAAATACTTTTTTCCCTCACTGTACCTGAAGCTTTTTGAGTTATCGTGACACATAATAAAACCAATGTTTATAGCCAGGACCCAGTTTCAAGCCAGACCCATCAAAAATCAATCACAACCTAGGCTGCGACCCAGAAGGAATCAACTAAACCCAGCAGTGAGTCCTAACCCACCATTAGGAGAACACTGCTCCATATAACATACACATAACTATTCTCTACATCTGACACACAAGTGAGCCGGGACAGGAACAGGGCAAGCTCACAAATCTCTTTAGGCTTTTATGTGGAAGTAAACAAACAAATGTACAATGACCCAAAATGACCCTACCCAGGTATAAACATCAACGCTGAGACTCACCTGACTGACTGGTGAAACGCAGACCCTCCTGGGTAGATATAAAACCAAACCACACATAAAACCTGATCACAGGAGATCTTAAAGAAGTATAGTCGGACAGACGGCAGCCATTTCCCCCCCTCTCTGTGGCATAGAGGTTTGTGTGGGTGGTGAGAGAAGTGAGAAAGTGTGATTAATGTCTTACCTGCTCCAAAAACACAGTGTATGAATGATTACATGACCTTAACCATAAGCCATAACCCTAGGCCGGCTCCCCGCTCAGTGCTCTCTGCTCTGGGGCTAGCTCTGTCAACACACTGGCCCACCTGGATGATTAACCAGATGTCACGGCTAGAGGTGTGAGTGAGACCCACTCACCTGTTCAAGTTTAAACTTTATTTATCCCAGAAGGCAAATAAAGTTAATTCACACACACACGTACATGCACACACACACACACACACAAACACAAATATGTGATACCAATCCATCCTCATAAATCACACCCCCAACAGCAAATCCAAACCTGTGAGTGTGTGTGTGTGTGTGTGTGTGTGTGTGTGTGTGTGTGTGTGTGTGTGTGTGTGTGTGTGTGTGTGTGTGTGTGTGTGAGTGTAAGAGAGAAAGAGAGAGCGTGAACAGAGCAATACTCAATCATGAGGCATCAAAGCCAAAGGAAATGAATAATATTAAGATATGCTATAGATAGAAGGAAAGTAGTGTAGAAACATACCAAAAAACAATTAGGTAACAACAAATTCAATACCTTTTAGACAACTTCCTGGACAAAACGTTTCACTGTAATAGTGAAGGCGTAAACTTGGCAGTAGAAAACCTAAACTGTATATTTGACCTCTCAGCTTCCCTATCAAATTAAACAATCTCTAACAGAAAACCAAAGAAAAGTAACAACAATGACAAATGGTATGCAAAAACCTAAGAAAGAAATTGAGAAACCTATCCAACCAAAAACATAGAGACCCAGAAAACCTGAGCCTACGCCTTCACTATGGTGAATCACTACAACAATACAGACATACACTACGGAAAAAGAAGGAACAGCACGTCAGATATCAGCTCAATGTAATTGAAGAATCCATAGAATCTAACCACTTCTGAGAAAATTGGAAAACACTAAACAAACAACAACACGAAGAGTTATCTATCTAAACCGGAGATGTATGGGTAAACCTCTTCCCCAATCTTTTTGGCCCAATAACAAAGAACAACCAGCAAAAACATATACATGATCAAATACAAAATCTTAGAATCAACTATTAAAGACTACCAGAACCCACTGGATTCTCCAAATACATTGAATGAACTACAGGACAAAATACAAACCCTCCAACCCCAAAAAGGCCTGTGGTGTTGATGGTATCCTCAATTAAATTATAAAATATACAGATCACAAATTCCAATTGGCTATACTTAAACTCTTTAACATCATCCTCAGCTCTGGCATCTTCCCCAATATTTGGAAATAAGGACTGATCATCCCAATCCACAAAAGTGGAGACAAATTTGACCCCAATAACTAGCGTGGGATATGTTTCAACATCTACCTTGGGAAAATCCTTTGCATTATCATTAACAGCAGACTTGTACATTTCCTCAGTGAAAACAATGTACTGAGCAAATGTCAAATTGGCTTTTTACCAAATTACCGTACAACAGACCACATATTCACCCTGCACACCCTAATTGACAAAGAAACAAACCAAAACAAAGAAAAAGTATTCTCATGCTTTGTTGATTAAAAAAAAAGGTTTAGACTCAATTTGGCATGAAAGTCTGCTATACAAATTGATGGAAAGTGGTGTTGGGGGAAAAACATACGACATTATAAAATCCATGTACACAAACAACAAGTGTGCGGTTAAAATTGGCAAAAAACACACACATTTCTTTCCACAGGGCCGTGGGGTGAGACAGGGATGCAGCTTAAGCCCCACCCTCTTCAACATAGACACTACCCTTCAAAAGTTTGGGGTCACTTAAAATGTCCTTATTTTTTAAAGAAAATTAATTTTTTTGTCCATTAACATAACATCAAATTGATCAGAAATATAGTGTAGACATTGTTAATGTTGTAAATGGCTATTGTAGCTGGAAATGGCTGATTTTTTATGGAATATCTACATAGGTGTACAGAGGCCCATTATCAGCAACCATCAGTCATGTGTTCCAATGGCACGTTGTGTTTGCTAATCCCAGTTTATCATTTTAAAAGGCTAAATGATCATTAGGAAACCCTTTTACAATTATTTTAGCACAGCTGAAAACTGTTGTGCTGATTAAAGAAGCAATAAAACTGGCCTTCTTGAGACTAGTTGAGTATCTGGAGCATCAGCAATTGTGTGTTCAATTACAGGCTTAAAATGGCCAGAAACGAAGAACTTTCTTCTGAAACTCGTCAGTCTATTCTTGTTCTAAGAAATGAAGGCTATTCCATGTGAGAAATTGCCAAGAAACTGAAGATCTCGTACAACGCGGTGTACTACTCCCTTCACAGAACAGGGCAAACTGGCTCTAACCAGAATAGAAAGAGGACTGGGAGGCCCCGGTGCACTACTGAGCAAGAGGACAAATACATTAGAGTGTCTAGTTTGAGAAACAGGCGCCTCACAGGTCCTCAACTGGCAGCTTCATTAAGTAGTACCCACAAAACACCAGTCTCAACGTCAACAGTGAAGAGGCGACTCTGGGTTGCTGACCTTCTAGGCGAGTTTCAAAGAAAATCGTAATCTTGTCTTTTTATTGGACAGTCTGAGATATGGCTTTTACTTTGCTAACATAATTGCAAAAGGGTTTTCTAATGATCAATTAGCCTTTTAAAATGATAAACTTGGATTAGCAAACACAACGTGCCTTTGGAACACATGACTGATGGTTGCTGATAATGGGCCTCTGTACGGCTATGTAGATATTCCATAAAAAATCAACCGTTTCCAGCTACAATAGCCATTTACAACATTAACAATGTCTACACTATATTTCTGATCAATTTGATGTTATGTTAATGGACAAAAAAAATAATTTTCTTTAAAAAATAAGGACATTTTAAGTGACCCCAAGTGGTCCTCTGTAGCTCAGCTGGTAGAGCACGGCGCTTGTAACGCCAAGGTAGTGGGTTCGATCCCCGGGACCACCAATACACAAAAATGTATTGTAAGTCGCTTTGGATAAAAGCGTCTGCTAAATGGCATATTATATTATTATATTATATTAACAATGTCTACACTGTATTGCTTTTCTTTCGAAAACAAGGACATTTCTAAGTGACCCCAAACTTTTGAACTGTAGTGTCTATCAACGAATTGGCGAGGGCACTAGAACAGTCTGCAGCACCCGGCCTCACCCTACTAGAATCTGAAGTCAAATGTCTACTGTTTGCTGATGATCTGGTGCTTCTTTCCCCAACCAAGGAGGGCCTACAGCAGCACCTAGATCTTCTGCACAGATTCTGTCAGACCTGGGCCCTGACAGTAAATCTCAGTAAGACAAAAATAATGGTGTTCCAAAAAAGGTCCAGTTGCCAGGACCACAAATACAAATTCCATCTAGAACCGTTGCCCTAGAGCACACAAAAAACGATACATACCTCGGCCTAAACATCAGCACCACAGGTATCTTCCACAAAGCTGTCACCGATCTGAGAGACAGGGCAAGAAGGGCCTTCTATGGCATCAACAGGATTTTAAAAAATGGACATACCAATTAGGATCTGGCTAAAAATACTTGAATCAGTTATAGAACCCATTGCCCTTTATGGTTGTGAGGTCTGGGGTTCGCTCACCAACCAATAATTCACAAAATGGGACAAATACCAAAATGGGACAAATACTGCATGCACAATTCTGCAAAAATATCCTCTGTGTACAACGTAAAACACCAAATGATGCATGCAGAGCAGAATTAGGCCGATACCCGCTAATTAACAAAATCCAGAAAATATCAGTTAAATTCTACAACCACCTAAAAGAAAGAAATTCCCACACCTTCCATAACAAAGCCATCACCTACAGAGACATGAACCTGGAGAAGAGTCCCCTAAGCAAGCTGGTCCTGGGGCTCTGTTCATAAACACAAACAGACCCCACAGAGCCCCAGGACAGCAACACAATTAGACCCAACCAATTCATGAGAAAATAAAAAGATAATTACTTGACACATTGGAAAGAATTTACAAATAAACAGAAACTAGAATGCTATTTGGCCCTAAACAGAGAGTACACAGTGGCAGAATACCTGACCTCTGTGACTGACCCAAACTTAAGGAAAGCTTTGATTTGTACAGACTCAGTTAGCATAGGCTTGCTATTGAGAAAGGCCGCCTTAGGCAGACCTGGCTCTCAAGAGAAGACAGGCTATGTGCACACTGCCCACAAAATGAGGTGGAAACTGAGCTGCACTTCCTAACTTCCTGACAAATGTACACTGCTCAAAAAAATTAAGGGAACACTAAAATAACATTTCCTAGATCTGAATGAATGAACCAATCTTATTAAATACTTTTTTCTTTACATAGTTGAATGTGCTGACAACAAAATCACACAAAAATTATCAATGGAAATCAAATGTATCAACCCATGGAGGTCTGGATTTAGAGTCACCCTCAAAATTAAAGTGGAAAACCACACTACAGGCTGATCCAACTTTGATGTAATGTCCTTAAAACAAGTCAAAATGAGGTTCAGTAGTGTGTGTGGCCTCCACGTGCCTGTATGACCTCCCTACAATGCCTGGGCATGCTCCTGATGAGGTAGCGGATGGTCTCCTGAGGGATCTCCTCCCAGACCTGGACTAAAGCATCCGCCAACTCCTGGACAGTCTGTGGTGCAACGTGGCGTTGGTGGATGGAGCGAGACATGATGTCCCAGATGTGCTCAATTGGATTCAGGTCTGGGGAACGGGCGGGCCAGTCCATAGCATCAATGCCTTCCTCTTGCAGGAACTGCTGACACACTCCAGCCACATGAGGTCTAGCATTGTCTTGCATTAGGAGGAACCCAGGGCCAACCGCACCAGCATATGGTCTCACAAGGGGTCTGAGGATCTCATCTCGGTACCTAATGGCAGTCAGGCTACCTCTGGCGAGCACATGGAGGGCTGTGCGGCCCCCCAAAGAAATGCCACCCCACACCATGACTGACCCACTGCCAAACCGGTCATGCTGGAGGATGTTGCAGGCAGCAGAACGTTCTCCACGGCGTCTCCAGACTCTGTCACGTCTGTCACATGTGCTCAGTGTGAACCTGCTTTCATCTGTGAAGAGCACAGGGCGCCAATCTTGGTGTTCTCTGGCAAATGCCAAACGTCCTGCACGGTGTTGGGCTGTAAGCACAACCCCCACCTGTGGACGTCAGGCCCTCATACCACCCTCATGGTTTCTGACCGTTTGAGCAGACACATGCACATTTGTGGCCTGCTGGAGGTCATTTTGCAGGGCTCTGGCAGTGCTCATCCTGCTCCTCCTTGCACAAAGGCGGAGGTAGCAGTCCTGCTGCTGGGTTGTTGCCCTCCTACGGCCTCCTCCACGTCTCCTGATGTACTGGCCTGTCTCCTGGTAGCACCTCCATGCTCTGGACACTACGCTGACAGACACAGCAAACCTTCTTGCCACAGCTCGCCATCCTGGATGAGCTGCACTACCTGAGCCACTTGTGTGGGTTGTAGACTCCGTCTCATGCTACCACTAGAGTGAAAGCACCGCCAGCATTCAAAAGTGACCAAAACATCAGCCAGGAAGCATAGGAACTGAGAAGTGGTCTGTGGTCACCACCTGCAAAACCAGTCCTTTATTGGGGGTGTCTTGCTAATTGCCTATAATTTCCACCTGTTGTCTATTCCATTTGCACAACAGCATGTGAAATGTATTGTCAATCAGTGTTGCTTCCTAAGTGGACAGTTTGATTTCACAGAAGTGTGATTGACTTGGAGTTACATTGTGTTGTTTAAGTGTTCCCTTTATTTTTTTTAGTAGTGTATGACCATATTAGAGACACATACTTCCCTCAGATTACACAGATCCACAAAGATTTTGAAAACATATCCAATTTGGATAAACTCCCATATCTATTTGGTGAAATACCACAGTGTGCCATCACAGCAGCAAGATTTGTGACCTGTTGCCACAAGAAAAGGACAACCAGTGAAGAACAAACACCATTGTAAATACAACCTATATTTATGTTTATTTATTTTCCTTTTCTACTTTAAGTATTTGCACATCATTACAGCACTGTATATAGACATTATATGACATTTGAAATGTCTTTATTCTTTTGGAACTTTTGTGAGTGTAATGTTTACTGTTAATTTTTTATTTCACTTTTTTTATTATCTATTTCACTTGCTTTGGCAATGTAAACATATGTTTCCCATGCCAATAAAGCCCTTAAATTGAATTGAATTAAATTGAGAGAGAGAGAGAGAGAGAGAGAGAGAGAGATCTAGGGGGGGGGCAGTATGAAAATGTATGCACTCACTAACTGTAAGTTGCTCTGAATAAGAGCGTCTGCTAAATGTAATATTGCTGTACCAAAAGTCCTCACAAGAATAGTAAACCAACTAAAATTATGAGAAGTGAGGACATTTTGCCAATCCTCACTTGTAAAAAGGCTATTTTAGGCTCAGGGGTTAGGTTTAGGGTTAGGATTAGAAATAGGGTTAGGGTTCAGGTTAGGGTTAGGGATAGCGGTAAGGGAAAATAGGATTTTGAATGGGAATCAATTGTTGGTCCCCAAAAAGTCCTCATAAGTAAAGTAAGACATTACATTTACGTAATTTAGCAGACGCTCTTATCCAGAGCGACTTACAAATTGGACATACCTGTGTTTGTGTGTGTGAGTGTGCGTGTGCTTGACTTGGACTGAATTATAGTGCGTAAATTGCTGAAGGGCGTAAATCTATATATCTGGGATTGGCTAGCTAGCTTTTAAATGTCTGGCAGATCTGGCTTTTCTACCTTCAATCGATGTTTCCTCGATCGACTACACTTTCTTGTTGCTATGCAGGTCCAGAGACGCAGCCAGTCTCCTTGCGAAGCAGCAACGGCGTATTGTCACGACGAAGGGGCGTTAGTTTCACGTAAAACAACCATTCATTTCTTATTTTGAACCCATATTACAAGAGATTCCGATTCGGATTTTGTTGATAGTGGTTTAAGAAAGGACTGTTATAGAGCTATGTAGAAAATAAAGAAAGGAACGTTTCCGGCGCTGTTTGGATTTGCCTTTACCTTCCATCGCCTAAGGGTGGCGCAGATGTGCCATTTCGCGGAGAAGCCTCCACACCTCTGGCCTCCTCCATTGGTTTTGTCATCTTTTTCCAGTCCCCGTCTGTGTCTGGACCCCGCAGTGTTCTCCTAAGGTCTGTTCGTGTAGAGTTGGTTTAGCCATCGTTCGCTTTAATTCTATCATGTCCGCCAGAGTCCAAATCTGACTGATCTTTTAACCCTTCACTCGTTCTTGGGGGTTTGAAGGAATTATCCACCCCCCTTGGATTTCTTTGGAATAAACATAGCTATTTCTTAAGGAATACACCATTCATGTCAATGCTTCAACATGCAGCCCCCGCCGAGAAAGGTGAGTTTTTCCTTTACTTGGCTGGCTATTTCTTTCCAATCCTGTGCTAGCTTGGTATCTAAATTATGTTAGATTGCTGGCTAACTGGTAGCAAACAGTGGGATGTTGACTTGCTAATAACATTGATGTGTAAGGTTAAGGCTAGCTATTTAGCTAGCTTGCTATTATTAGCTATGTGGGTTGCAAAATATTGTAGCTATTTGTATTCGACTGTCAATTTCAACCCTGGTTGTAGTTATGCCAGCAAACCAACTATGCACTACGAGCTGTTTGGTTAGCTAACTAGATAGGTCTGGTTGTGGAGGTCTTGAGGAACCGCTATAAGATACTGGCCCCTTCTAACGTTAGCGAAATGTTGAATAGCCCAACAGCTTGCTATAACTAACGTTAATAAATCGCTAAGGTGGTTGAACAAGTACTGTACAATTCATTATCTTTCTGTTGCAGTTTGTTCCTTCTTTTTCTATAGTTTTAAGTTGTGCAAATGAGGAGCCGTTTTGTTGAGCTAGCTAGCAACCTTGTTGACACTCACTACTTTTGATGACATGCTGTTATCTATCAGATGACTGACGAGCTGTAGCTAGCTAGACTGTGTCTGTTAGTCTGTCCCGTTAACCGAGGCGGGTTAGCCAGTTAGATAACGTTAGTCTTCCAGAAAGGTATAGCAATAGGCATACTAGCAGTAGTTTTTTAAGGAGCATTCGGGACATAGCTAGTTATGATAATGTTTCGAAATACATTCGAAGTACAATGATGAACTATAAACGGGACAAAAAAAAATCATGTTTCTGATAGCTCCGATGTTAACGCTGTCATCTCATCTGGGCTGGAGTAATGTCGACGGGTTCTGCCCCTCGTAAAACATAGCTAACCAGAAGATAGGATGTGAGTGTGCATTTGGTAGCCACAACAATGGTCCATTAGGTGGTTTTAACACACCCTTGCCTTGGCTTTTAGTGTATTTGGACAACACGTAGCTACCTAACTGCTATTTTATTCGCGTTGTTCAGTCAATTGAAGGAGAAGGAATGTTCCGCTGTGGGTCAGTCAGTGAAGGGTTACTGTAATGACGTTGTTTGCTAGCTCACCACAGCTGTCTGGTTATTACCGACAGCACACTCAAAACACGCACACACACACCGCACATTGCATTCCTTAGTTTGCATCCCCGATATTATTTAACTACATGACCTCTGCCAGTAGCAAATAAAAGAGGATACTGCAGCATATCCATGGGCCATTGTCTACAGTCTTCCCTTTGTGTGTGTTTTGTGACAACTCTCTGGTACAATGTAGAATATACTGTAACAAAGCATAGAGTGTCCCTTTGTCTCTTTCTGACTGCCATTCACAGTGTGTGTGTGTGTGTGAGAGATAATCTGTGTTTCTCTTTCATGCTCTTAGTTATTCTAGAAGAGGTGTCTGAGAACCAGTTACCAGTGTGCAGTACCTTAGCACAGTATTCACTTAATTACTGGTTATTGCCTGATGCTGTTGCTGCTCCACTGGGTCTGTCAGACACGTTGTGGGCAGACTGAACATGTCACATCATGTCCTCCCCTTTATGGGTGGGATAGAGAGTACATCTCCCCCTCTTCCAACCCCATTCTCTCTCTCTTTCTCCCTCCTTTATCTCTCCTTGCCCTCACTCTCCCGCGCTCTGTCTCTCTCTCTCTTCCCTCACTCTCTGTCTCTGTGTCTTCCCTCGCTCTCTCTCCTCCCTCTCTCCTTTTTTCTGTGGTCTTGTATGTGACTGATGAAAGGAGGGATGGAGTGAAGTCACTTTTCGCTGATAAACCCTCCATGGACCACTCTCTATCCCTGATAAACACCTCCATGGAACACTCCCCCTCCATGGACCACTCCCTCTCTATCCCTGATAAACACCTCCATGGAACACTCCCCCTCCATGGACCACTCCCCCTCCATGGACCACTCCCCCTCCATGGACCACTCCCTCCATGGACCACTCCCTCTCTATCCCTGATAAACACCTCCATGGAACACTCCCCCTCCATGGACCACTCCCCCTCCATGGACCACTCCCCCTCCATGGACCACTCCCCCTCCATGGACCACTCCCTCTCTATCCCTGATAAACCCCACCATGGACCACTCCCCCTCCATGGACCACTCCCCCCTCCATGGACCACTCCCCCTCCATGGACCACTCCCCCTCCATGGACCACTCCCTCTCTAGCCCTGATAAACCCCACCATGGACCACTCCGCCTCCATGGACCACTCCCCCTCCATGGACCACTCCCCCTCCATGGACCACTCCCTCTCAATCCCTGATAAACCCCTCTATGGACCACTCCCCCTCCATGGACCACTCCCCCTCCATGGACCACTCCCCCTCCATGGACCACTCCCCCTCCATGGACCACTCCCCCTCCATGGACCACTCCCCCTCCATGGACCACTCCCCCTCCATGGACCACTCCCTCTCTATCCCTGATAAACCCCTCCATGGACCACTCCCCCTACATAGACCACTAAATTAAATTCAATTCAATTTAAGGGCTTTGTATGCATGGGAAACAAATGTTTACATTGCCAAAGCAAGTGAAATAGATAATAAACAAAAGTGAAATAAACAATCCAAAAATGAATAGTAAATATTACACTCACAAAAGTTTCAAAAGAATAAAGACATTTCAAATGTCATATTATGTCTATATACAGTGTTGTAACGTTGTGCAAATAGTTAAAGTACAAAAGGGAAAATGAATAAACATAAATATGGGTTGTATTTACAATGGTGTTTGTTCTTCACTGGTTGCACTTTTCTTGTGGCAACAGGTCACAAATATTGCTGCCGTGATGGCACACTGTGGTATTTCACCCAATAGATATAGAAGTTTATCAAAATTGGGTTTGTTTTCAAATTCTTTATGGGTCTGTGTAATCTGAGGGAAATATGTGTCTCTAATATGGTCATACATTTGGCAGGAGGTTAGGAAGTGCAGCTCAGTTTCCACCTCATTTTGTGGGCAATGTGCCCATAGCATGTCTTCTCTTGAGAGCCAGGTCTGCCTACGGCAGCCTTTTTCAATAGCAAGGCTATGCTCACTGAGTCTGTACAAAGTCAAAGCTTTCCTTAATTTTGGGTCAGTCACAGTGGTCAGGTATTCTGCCACTGTGTACTCTCTGTTTAGGGCCAAATAGCATACTAGTTTACTCTGTTTTTATGTTAATTCTTTCCAATGTGCCAAGTAATTATCTTTTTGTTTTCTCATGATTTGGTTTGGTCCAGTTGTGTTGCTGTCCTGGGGGTCTGTTTGTGTTTGTGAACAGAGCCCCAGGACCAGCTTGCTTAGGGGACTCTTCTCCAGGTTAATCTCTCTGTAGGTGATGGCTTTGTTATGGAGGTTTGGGAATCACTTCCTTTTAGGTGGTTGTAGAATTTAACGGCTCTTTTCTGGATTTTGACCATTAGTGGGTATCAGTCTAATTCTGCACTGCATGCATCATTTGGTGTTTTACGTTGTACACAGAGGATATTTTTGCAGAATTCTCAATAAGGTGTTTGTCCCATTTTGTGAATTCTTGGTTGGTGAGCGGACCCCAGACCTCACAACCATAAAGGGCAATGGGTTCTATAACTGATTCAAGTATTTTTTGCCAGATCCTAATTGGTATGTCAAATTTTATGTTCCTTTTGTTGGCATAGAAGGCCCTTCTTGCCTTGTCTCTCAGATCGTTCACAACTTTGTGGAAGATACCTGTGGCGCTGATGTTTAGGCCGAGGTATATATCGTATTTTTCTGTGCTCCAGGGCAATGGTGTCTAGATGGAATTTGTATTTGTGGTCCTGGCAACTGGACCTTTTTTGGAACACCATTATTTTTGTCTTACTGAGATTTACTGTCAGGGCCCAGGTCTGACAGAATATGTGCAGAATATCTAGATGCTGCTGTAGGCCCTCCTTGGTTTTGGGAAAGAAGCACCAGATCATCAGCAAACAGTAGACATTTAACTTCAGATTCTAGTAGGGTGAGGCCGGGTGCTGCAGACTGTTCTAGTGCCCTCGCCAATTCCTTGATATATATGTTGAAGAGGGTGGGGCTTAAGCTGCATCTCTGTCTCACCCCACGGCCCTGTGGAAAGAGATGTGTGTTTTTGCCAATTTAAACCGCACACTTGTTGTTTGTGTACATGGATTTTATATTGTCGTATGTTTTTCCCCCCAACACCACTTTCCATCTATTTACATAGAAGACCCCATGCCAAATTGAGTCAAAAGCTTTTTTGAGACCAACAAAGCATGAGAAGACTTTGCCTTTGTTTTGTTTTGTTTGTTTGTCAATTAGGGTGTGCATGGTGAATACGTGGTCTGTCGTACAGTAATTTGGTAAAAAGCCAATTTGACATTTGCTCAGTACATTGTTTTTACTGAGGAAATGTACAAGTCTGCTGTTAATGATAATGCAGAGGATTTTCCAAAGGTTGCTGTTGACGCATATCCCACGGTAGTTATTGGGGTCAAATTTGTCTCCATTTTTGTGGATTGGGGTCCTTGGTTCTAAATATTGGGGAAGATGCCAGAGCTAAGGATGATGTTAAACAGTTTAAGTATAGCCAATTGGAATTTGTGGTCTGTATATTTTATAATTTCATTTAGGATACCATCAACACCACAGGCCTTTTGGGGTCGGAGGGTTTGTATTTTGTCCTGTAGTTCATTCAATGTAATTGGAGAATACAGTGGGTTCTGGTAGTCTTTAATAGTTAATTCTAAGATTTGTATTTGATCATGTATATGTTTTTGCTGGTTGTTCTTTGTTATAGGGCCAAAAAGATTGTGGTTTACCCATACATCTCTGTTTTGGATAGATAACTTTGTGTTGTTTAGTGTTTTCCAATTTTCTCAGAAGTGGTTAGATTCTATGGATTCTTCAATTACATTGAGCTGATATCTGACGTGCTGTTCCTTCTTTTTCCGTAGTGTATTTCTGTATTGTTTTAGTGATTCACCATAGTGAAGGCGTAGGCTCAGGTTTTCTGGGTCTCTATGTTTTTGGTTGGATAGGTTTCTCAATTTCTTTCTTAGGTTTTTGCATTCTTCATCAAACCATTTGTCATTGTTGTTAATTTTCTTAGGTTTTCTGCTTGAAATTTTTAGATTTGATAGGGAAGCTGAGAGGTCAAATATACTGTTTGGGTTTTCTACTGCAAAGTTTACACCTTCACTATGACTGTGAAATGTTTTGTCCAGGAAGTTGTCTAAAAGGGATTGAATTTGTTGTTGCCTAATTGGTTTTCGTAGGTTTAACCTCATTTAACTTTCCTTCCATCTATAGTATTTCTTAATATTATTCCGTTCCTTTGCACTCCCTCTCTATCCCTCCATGGACCACTCCCCCTCCATGGACCACTCCCTCTCTATCCCTGATAAACCCTCCATGGACCACTCCCCCTCCATGGACCACTCCCTCTCTATCCCTGATAAACACCTCCATGGAACACTCCCCCTCCATGGACCACTCCCCCTCCATGGACCACTCCCCCTCCATGGACCACTCCTCCATGGACCACTACCATGGACCACTCCCCCTCCATGGACCACTCCCCCTCCATGGACCACTCCCTCTCAATCCCTGATAAACCCTCCATGGACCACTCCCTCTCTATCCCTGATAAACCCTCCATGGACCACTCCCTCTCTATCCCTGATAAACCCTCCATGGACCACTCCCCCTCCATGACCCACTCCCCCTCCATGGACCACTCCCTCTCTATCCCTGATAAACCCCTCCATGGACCACTCCCCCTCCATGGACCACTCCCCCTCCATGGACCACTCCCCCTCCATGGACCACTCCCTCTCAATCCCTGATAAACCCTCCATGGACCACTCCCCCTCCATGACCCACTCCCCCTCCATGGACCACTCCCCCTCCATGGACCACTCCCCTCTCAATCCCTGATAAACCCTCCATGGACCACTCCCCCTCCATGGACCACTCCCTCTCAATCCCTGATAAACCCTCCATGGACCACTCCCCCTCCTTGGACCACTCCCCCCTCCATGGACCACTCCCCCTCCATGGACCACTCCCCCTCCATGGACCACTCCCCCTCCATGGACCACTCCCCCTCCATGGACCACTCCCTCTCTATCCCTGATAAACCCCTCCATGGACCACTCCCCCTCCTTGGACCACTCCCCCTCCATGGACCACTCCCCCTCCATGGACCACTCCCCCTCCATGGACCACTCCCCCTCCATGGACCACTCCCTCTCTATCCCTGATAAGTCCCACCTTTGACCACTACTTCTCTATATTCAAAGGCAGGCGACATGTAAGCTATACTGTGTGTGCTCTGTGTTGTTGTTTTGTCTGGAACAGTCATGAATCTCTGACTGCGTAACCCTAGTGAATAGCCAGTGGAATTCTCCCCCAAAGAGACAATGGCTGGGTGTGTGTGTGCGCGGGGGCGCGGGGGCGCGGGTGGGTGGGCGGGTGGGAAGTCACCCCGTTACTTATGGTAACTTCATATTGCTGAATCTACCTTTGATTGATTGATTGATTGATTGATTGATTGATTGATTGACAGCATGCCTGTGTCCCTCCCTGCAGGTAAAAGTGACTCAGGAGCTGAAGAATACTCACATAGAGCAGATGACCAGACTGCACCTCAAACATCAGACAGAATGTGACCTGCTGGAGGACATGAGGTACACACACACACACACACACACATAGCGGAGGCCGTTTCATCGACCACACTCCCTTTCCTGAGACCTGAAGACTTGCCTTAGCACCCCGAGCGGGCTAACACAGTCTTGTGGTGCGCAGGAGACCCGGGTTCCAACCCAGCAGGACAGACACACATCGTGTTAAAGATCAACCGAGAAGAGAGGAGGAGGAGGAGGAGGAGGAGGAGGAGGAGGAGGAGGAGGAGGAGGAGGAGGAAGAGGAGTATTCCAATGTTCCTATTTATTGGAAGAACACACAGATCTGGGATCTGACGAAGGAATTTCCTGCTGCTTTCCTTCTCTCTCTCTCTCTCTCTCTCTCTCTCTCTCTCTCTCTCTCTCTCTCTGTTTTTATTTCTTTCTGTCTCTCTCTCTAACTCTCTCTCTCACACACAGACACACACACACAGACACACACACACACACAGCTGGAAGTCATAACAGGAAACCAGCGCAGCACAAATGTTTCTCTCTCTCTTTTGTGCCCTTCCCTCCTTTCTCCTGGTTTCACTATTCTCTGTTTTATAAAGTGGATAAAAGTTTGTCCCAGAAGGAAATAGCAAAGAAATCCAAATCTACTGTGTGTGTGCTTGTGTGTGTTCAAAGTACAGCAGCAGTAATGGCACACTGCCCCCCCTCCCAGCTTCACAACAGAAGGAACCCCCTGCCTGCTCTCGTATTTGTGTACACAAGGCATTGATTATTTATGACACCACTCACACTCACGTCTGTTAGAGAACAGATCTCATTGCTGCACCGCTGGTGTTGCTTTTGTTTAGGGAAACAGATTTGATGGTAACTCCGCCTCAGTCTCTGTTTGGTGAGAGGGCGCCAGCGACTGTTAGCGAGTCTGCTTAGCGTTGCATGCAGCCAGTGTTCACATGGACACTATATATGACCAAAAGTATGTGGACACCTGCTCATTGAACATCTCATTCCAAAATCATGGGCATTAATATGGAGTTGAGTGTTGCAACCGAGGACAGGCAATTTTTACTCACTTCAGCACTCTGCGGTCCCGTTCTGTGAGCTTGTGTGGCCTACCAATTCGCAGCTGAGCCGTTGTTGCTCCTAGACATTTCCACTTCACAATAACAGCACTTACAGTTGACCGGGGCAGTTCTAGCAGGGCAGAAATTTGACAAACTGACTTGTTGGGAAGCTGGCATCCTATGACGGTGCCACGTTGAAAGTCACTGAGCTCTTCAGTAAGGCCATTCTACTGCCAATGTTTGTCTATGGAGATTGCATGGCTGTGTGCTTGATTTTATACACCTGTCAGCAACGGGTGTGGCTGAAATAGCCTGTATCTGTAGCCCCTGTTCTCTGTGGCTAGCGTTAGCAAAAGGGTACTAGTTAGCTAATGTGTGCTTGTTGATGCGTATCGCTGTGTGGCAGGTGGGTGAATGTTTTATTTATGTGAGGGGAAGAGTATGTAAACATTCTATATCTGTCTTGTTTCGGTTCCTGGGGAGGGACAGAGACACAGAGAGTAGAAACACACACTTTCCTCTGCAAAGCTGAGGTATTAACTTTAGTCCCCAAAGCTGCTCGGAGTTCATTAACCCTAGTTAATCCTGGGGCTTGTTTAATCGGAGAGGACAGAAACACCAAGACACACACACACACATATATCTAGACATGCGTATGCTGACACAAACTAAAGCAGAGAGAGAGAGAGCCATGTGTACACAGATACGAGAGCTTGAGAGAGCAGGCAGGGGGTTCCTTCTGTTGTGAAGCTGGGAGGGGGGGCAGTGTGCCATTACTACTGCTGTACTTTGAACACACACAAGCACACACACAGTAGATTTGGATTTCTTTGCTATTTCCTTCTGGGACAAACTTTTCTCCACTTTATAAAACAGAGAATAGTGAAACCAGGAGAAAGGAGGGAAGGGCACAAAAGAGAGAAACATTTGTGCTGCGCTGATGACTTTCAGCTGTGAGAGTGAGTGAGAGAGAGAGAGAGAGAGAGAGAGAGAGAGAGAGAGAGAGAGAGAGAGAGAGAGAGAGAGAGAGAGAGAGAGAGAGACTGTAGGCTACTAGAAGGCTGTTTGGTATGTGTGAGTAAGACACACAGGCCTGGAGCACCAAATAAATAAATGTTAGCAACACCTCCGCCTTTGCGGGATGTGGTCACTAGTGTAACCAGGAGGAGAGGCCTCATTTAACACAGTAAATTCATCAGGCTTGAGCTATGTTTCAGTCAGGCCAATCACATCAAGGTTATAATCAGTGATTAGTTAATTGACTATGACTGCCTTGGAAGTGAGGGATCTGACATTAATTAGCCTTAATTTGAGATGTGAGGTATTATCACAATCTCTCTCATTACTCACAGGAATGGAGGAGGTCTTTATTCCAGTGAGATTGCTAAAGTGAACACCGCCATGTTTAGTTTTGCCCAACCTAGATCGAGGCACAGACACGGTCTCAATGGGGATAGTTGAGCTGACTACATTGACTGTGCTAGTGGTAGACTCCACTAAGCTGGCAGGCTGGCTATCTCATTGTGGAGTTATGGTGACAGATTGGAGCTACGGCGACAGATTTTAATGCAAATATTCTAAAGTCATAATAAAATAAAAAAAAGCTGTCCATTTTTCCATCAGAGGTGTGTTTCCATCAAACGGACTTGTTCCGGATAAAAAGCTGTGTGGGAAGGATGAAGTGCACATAAAAAGCTTACATTTCTATGTACCGAATAAAAAAAACTGAAGTTCAATGTGTTTCCATCACATTTTTAACTCTACCGATGGTTTTGCCACAAACTATTGCGGTAAATGGCAAACTAGCCCAATCGGGTTTTGGCTCTCTAGACTACAGACACTGATGAAGTGGACAGGTTACATGATGAGAGCAAATAAAAATTATTCGAGCAAGATCATTTTTATTTGATAATTGTCAGCCAAGCATCGATCATCATGCCACCAGCATTCAAATAATACCTTCGATATTTATTGGACATTTGCATAAAGCTCACCACCGTGCACTTAACCACTGCAAGTTATGAATGTATTAAATAATTTATGAAGTTCATCATAATTTATTTAATCTGCCTTTTAAACTATTCATGCCTTTCCATGTCGTGGTGGTACAACGTAACATATCATTGTGTGACTCCAAGTTTACTTCGACATGATAGTTATTATATCAATATTTGCACATAAATACAATTCCACTGCAATTGTCACAATCTATTTCACAGACAAAAAAATGATCCACCCTTGTCTAGTGTATTTTGTTTTTGTCAATATTGGGAAAATCTACAGACAAATGTGCTGTTTCCATCAGGCCTGTCGAGAGGTTTATTTCATGCGTCAGGTAAAGAAATGGTTGGATGGAAAGTTGGAAGCCTGGTTGGGGACAAAGAGCATGCTAGAAGGCTAGGAGCCATTTGTGTTGGAACTGTTTTTGGTGCTTTTTTGGGATGTCACTTCTTGCATCTTGGGGGCAGTAATACATACTGTGATGGGTCAGGTTATAGGTTAGGTTAAGTTTTTTAAAGGATTAGCGCTGAGAATGGTGCAATAAATATGGTGGAAGGAAACTCTCTCTCGCCCATGTTTACACCAATCCAATGCTTTTTAACTTTAGTAGTGCATGTAAGAAGAATCAAGTTAGCTACCTAGCTGTTTTATTCCCATGTTAGCTAGTGATAACTAGTATTAGTGATGCACAAGGGAGTCCTATTTGAAACATTGCCATCTCCTGGCTGCATCCTAAATGGATAGCTGCCGTTTTATGGGCTGCTGACCAATTCTGCTTTTTAAAAAAAAATGTGTTTTCACTGATTGTAACTTTTTCTTAACATCATGTTTTATGCCATTGTTTCCCATGACTGAAAAGAGCTTCTGGACATCAGAACAGTGAACATTAACCTCGATTTGAATGAAGACTTCTACTTCAATGAGTCGGCTGCGCTGGACATACTGCTCACCCAGGACCAGGCCCTAACCCCTGACACTCGGAAGAAAAGGAGACCAGGCCCTAACCCCTGACACTCGGAAGAAAAGGAGACCAGGCCCTAACCCCTGACACTCGGAAGAAAAGGAGACCAGGCCCTAACCCCTGACACTCGGAAGAAAAGGAGACCAGGCCCTAACCCCTGACACTCGGAAGAAAAGGAGACCAGGCCCTAACCCCTGACACTCGGAAGAAAAGGAGACCAGGCCTTAACCCCTGACACTCGGAAGAAAAGGAGACAGCGGTATAGACGTGGTATAGACGGTATAGACATGCAGGCATGCTAATGAGAAAATAAACCGCTTCTACCCTACCGTTCTATTGGCTCCGCCTCTACCCTACCGTTCTATTGGCCAATGTGCAATAACTGGAGAACAAACTGGACGGGCTCCATTCAAGACTATAATATCAACGGGACATTAAGAACTGTAATATACAGTCATGGCTGAACAAGGACATGGATAATATAGAGTTAGATGGGTTTTCTATCCATCGGCAGGACAGAACGGCAGCGTCCGGGAAGCTCAGGGCGGGTGGGGTGTGTCTCTTTGTTAACAACAGCTGGTGCGCAATCTCTAATATTAAGGAAGTCTCGAGGTTCTGCTCGCCTGAGTTAGAATACTTCATGATAAGCTGTAGACCATACAATTTACCAAGAGAGTTTTCATCTATATTTTTCGTAGCTGTCTATTTACCACCACAAACCGATGCTGGCACTAAGACTGCACTCAACGGGCTGTATAGGGCCATAAGCAAATAAGAACATTATTATCCAGAGGTGGCGCTCCTAGTGGCCGGTGATTTTAATGCAGGAAGACTGAAATCCGTTTTACCTAATTTCTACCAGCATGTCACCTGGGCAAATAGAGAAAAAAATCTCTATTTAGTCCACACACAGAGATGCATACAAAGCTGTCCCTCGCCCTCCATTCGGCAAATCTGACCATAACTCTTTCCTCCTGATTTCTGCTTGCAAGCAAAAATTCTAACAGGAATAACCAGTGACGTGCTCAATAGGGAAGTGGTCCGATAAAGCAGATGCTAAGCTACTGGACTGTTTCGCTAGCACAGACTGGAACATGTTCCGGGATTCATCCAATGGCATTGAGGAGTTTACCACATCAGTCACCGGCTTCATTAATAACTGCATCGACGACGTCGTCCCCACAGTGACCGTACGTACATATCCCAACCAGGAGCCATGGATTACAGGCAACATCCACACTGAGCTAAAGGCTAGAGCTTCCGCTTTCAAGGAGCGGGGACACTAATCCGGGCGCTTAAAAGAAATCCCGCTAAGCCCTCTGACGAACCATCAAACAGGCAAAGCGTCAATACAGGACAAAGATAGAATCCTACTACACCGGCTGTGATGCTTGTCGGATGTGGCAGGGCTTGCAAACTATCACGGATTACAAAGGGAAACCCAGCCGCAAGCTGCTTAGTGACGCGAGCCTACCAGACGAGCTAAATGCCTTCTATGCTCGCTTCAAAGCAAGCAACACTGAACCATGCGTGAGCGCACCAGCTGTTCCGGACAACTGTGTGATCACGCTCTCCGTAGCCGATGTGAGTAAGACCTTTAAACAGGTTAACATTCACAAGGCCGCAGGGCCAGACGGATTACCAGGACGCGTACTCTGAGCATGCACTGACCAGCTGGCAAGTGTCTTCACTAACATTTTCAACCTCTCCCAGACCCAGTCTGTAATACCTACATGTATCAAGCAGACCACCATAGCCCCTGTGCCCAAGAATGCCAAGGTAACCTGTCTAAATGACTTCCTCCCCGTAGCACTCAGATCTGTAGCTATGAAATGGCTGGTCATGGCTCACATCAACACCATCATCCCAGACACCCTGGACCCACTACAATTTGCATACCACCCCAACAGATCCACAGATGATGCAATCTCTATTGCACTCCACACTGCCTTTTCCCACAAGGAAAAAAGGAACACCTACTGTACGTGAGAATGCTGTTCATTGACTACAGCTCAGCGTTCAACACCATAGTGCCATCCAAGCTCATCACTAAGCTAAGGACCCTGGGACTGAACACATCCCTCTGCAACTTGATCCTGGACTTCCTGATGGGCCGCCCCCAGGTGGTGAGGGTAGGCAACAACAACTCCGCCACACACCCTCAACACGGGGGGCCCTCGGGTGTGCGTGCTCAGTCCCCTCCTGTACACCCACGACTGTGTGGCCGCGCATGACTCCAACGCGATCATTAAGTTTGCAGACGACACAACGGTGGTAGGCCTGATCACTGACCACGATGAGACAGCCATTCACATTGACGGGGCTGTAGTGGAGCGGGTTGAGAGTTTCAAGTTCCTCTGTTTCCACATCACTAAGGATCTATCATGGTCCAAACACACCAGCACAGTAAAAAGGCAAGACAACGGCTCGTCCCCCTCGGGAGGCTGAAAAAATGTGCATGGGCCCTCAGATCCTCAAAAAGTTCTACAGCTGCACCATTGAGAGCATGTTGACTGGCTGCATCACCGCTTGGTATGGCAACTGCTTGGCATCCGACCGTAAGGTGCTACAGAGGGTAGTACGTACGGCTCAGTACATTACTGGGGCCAAGCTCCCTGCCATCCAGGACCTCTATACCAGGCGGTGTCAGAGGACAGCCCTAAAAATTGTCAACGACTCCAGTCACCGAAGTCACGGCAAGCAGTACCAATGCACCAAGTCTGGAAACAACTGTACCCTGAACAGCTTCTACCCCAAAGTCATAAGACTGTTAAAGTGGAACTGACATCATTTTGGCAACATGAAACATTATTAAAAATCTGTTCATATACACCCCCAGGAAGAATATGATACTTTTTAAAACATGTTCTGACATGCGAGCACTTAGATATGGTCATTTTCACGTTTTCATAAATTCTTAGAGCGTTTGGGAATTACGTATACAAAGGCATTTATGAAAATTATATAGCAATATAGAGTGGGAAAGCGGCCGTGTATTTGGACAATTAATAGACATTGCAGTAAATAAAACCTAATCAAAATATGTCTCGTCCAGGACTGGAGTCTACGCAGACCGGTGCACCATAGCCAATCAGAGCTACAGTAAACAAGCCATTTGCCACACAGACCTGCCATCATTCACTTTGAACTGGACTGTGTGTTTACAGGCACTTGCAACAGCGCGACTTTAGATCATTAGAACAAAATGCCACAAAATACACCTGAATGGATTTCTGCAAATATGTCAATACCACGGTATTCCTCTTACATTTGGGAAATGTACAGTCCTATTGATCAAACAACCATGAAAAGGTAGGCTCTCTCTCCCTCAGTTATGTACATAAATAAACAACAACAAGACCAACAACTAATGCTAGCCAGAGCAAGATGAGCTAAAATCTGACGAAGGAACATTAGATAAACCCTCTCAAACTGTTTCAGCTAGTTGGCCGTCAAAATTGCACTGATACATGGGGAATTGTAGCCTACTCGTCCTTCTGCATCTTGCCTGCAACAAAGCACCCAATCTAACATGCTAAAGTTGGCTAGCTACTCACAAATGATAAGAGAGAACACCTCACTCTGACAATTTTTACTCGCCGTAGCAGAGCTGGTTAGCTAGCCTGTTTACATGTTGTCTAGAGCGTACGTGATTAACTATTACTTTTTTTTCCTACGTTTACTGACACTGGTCATATTCAGCCGGTGTTGCGCGTTCGTGAATTCTTCAGTTATTCTGCACTCTGGCACACTCAGATGAGAGTGCTCTGAAATCGGAGTAGATAGCCCGAGTGAATTTGCGAACGCAAGAGATATGCTAATTGAATAACAGTCGTTTAAGTTCTTGCTAGCTAGCCAAAAGACACCTGCATCTCTAGCTGTGTATAGCCACCAAAAAACGATATGAGGGGAAAAAGTGAGTCACTCACCCACTCCTCCAATGACATGACATGACATCCTCCTAGTAGCTAGCTAGCTAACGTTAGGCTCCGTGTTTTTAGCTTGCTACATACAGTGAGGGAAAAAAGTATTTGATCCCCTGCTGATTTTGTACGTTTGCCCACTGACAAAGAAATGATCAGTCTATAATTTTAATGGTAAGTTTATTTGAACAGTGAGAGACAGAATAACAACAAAAAAATCCAGAACAACGCATGTCAAAAATGTTATAAATTGATTTGCATTTTAATGAGGGAAATAAGTATTTGACCCCTCTGCAAAACATGTAGTTGGCCACCAGGTTTGCACACATCTCAGGAGGGATTTTGTCCCACTCCTCTTTGCAGATCTTCTCCAAGTCATTAAGGTTTCGAGGGAAAAAAGTATTTTGATCCCCTGCTGATTTTGTACGTTTGCCCACTGACAAAGAAATGATCAGTCTATAATTTTAATGGTAGGTTTATTTGATTTACCCTCCAGATTCAACGCCCCTCTTACATTCTTTGGGGAGAACTCTGTATTCTAATCAAAACTAGCAGGTGTCTGATACTCCAGCCAGGTTTGAGCCTGTCTGCATTTGTATGTCTTAGAGGAGCACAGATGGGATGAAGCTAATATGATCACATGCATTTCTGATTCCATTCGTTTTCACTGCTTTGTCAAAACACAACATTACTGAAAGAACAAACTCAGCAAACACGGTCTACAATACAGCCACAGATCATTAAATAGCACAACCACCCACCCCACCTAACAGCAAGCCTGTGAATGCTAGTTATGTGATATTGTCTGCAGTATTCCAACTGCCATATTCTGTCCTCAGTGATACCAGTCATATTAAATAATATTTCTTATTTAACCAGGTGTAAATTAGTCTTTGAGGTGTGCGTGCGTGCGAGTGAGATCTGATCATTGGTTGTTCTTGTTTACCTACAGCGGATCTAAACATGGCAGTGTTACCATGGAGGCATGAGAGGCCTAGACATGTCCAAAGATCCTGTGTGTGTGTCTACCAAGTGTAGGCTTACTTTTTCCTGTCTCTCTGAGTGTGTGTCACGAGAGAGAGCTAAGAGAAAGAGAGCTTGTCGTCCCTCCTCCCCCCTTCATCTCTCCATCCCTCTCAGTTATCCTCCTGCCCTCTTATCTGTTGTCATGGTGACAAGGTGAGCTCTGTGGTGGAGTCTAAGTGATAGGCTAGGTGATGTTGTTGTTGTTTTGCCAGTGGTAGTATGTTTGTTTAGTCTGGTCTGGATGTGGGTTTCTCTGTGCCATTGGAGAAATGACCAGTGTGTCCTCTTCATGACCCCTAAGTGCCCTCTTCATGACCCCCTAGTGCCCTCTTCATGACCCCTAAGTGCCCTCTTCATGACCCCCTAGTGCCCTCTTCATGACCCCCTAGTGCCCTCTTCATGACCCCTAAGTGCCCTCTTCATGACCCCCTAGTGCCCTCTTCATGACCCCCTAGCGCCCCTCTTCATGACCCCCTAGCGCCCCTCTTCATGACCCCCTAGCGCCCCTCTTCATGACCCCCTAGCGCCCCTCTTCATGACCCCCTAGTGTCCTCTTCATGACCCCCTAGCGCCCCTCTTCATGACCCCCTAGCGCCCCTCTTCATGACCCCCTAGTGCCCTCTTCATGACCCCCCTAGTGCCCTCTTCATGACCCCCTAGTGCCCTCTTCATGACCCCCTAGTGCCCTCTTCATGACCCCCTAGCGCCCCTCTTCATGACCCCCTAGTGTCATCTTCATGACCCCCTAGTGTGTGTGTGTGTGTGTGTGTGTGGCCTTTTATGTAACACAGCATCTGTGAACTCCTAATTATTTGGTATTCCCATCACCGTAGCACAGACTCAATGAAAGCCTGTTCATTTCATTTTTTTTTTTACTGTGATCACACACTTAAGCTTCCTATTATTTTGTTTAGGTCTGTTACATTCTGTTTGATTCATTGGCTAAGAGCAGGTAGAATAACCAACATAAATATGTATTGGCTAAGCCAGAGCAGGTAGAATAACCAACAGAAAGATGTATTGGCTAAGCCAGAGCAGGTAGAATAGCCAACAGAAAGATGTATTGGCTAAGCCAGAGCAGACAGAATAACCAACAGAAAGATGTATTGGCTAAGCCAGAGCAGACAGAATAACCAACAGAAAGATGTATTGGCTAAGCCAGAGCAGACAGAATAACCAACAGAAAGATGTATTGGCTAAGCCAGAGCAGACAGAATAACCAACAGAAAGATGTATTGACTTTTTTATAATTTATCAATTATTTAAACGTTTATAAATGACTTGTTGCTGTAGCTATTTAATCCTGAAGTGTAAGTAGTTTGCAGTTTTAGATTGGGTACTGCTATCAAGTTTACTAATCATTTGTAAATAGGTTCTTATTAAGAATGATTTTGACCTTGAACCCAAGCATTAATAGGCCTAAGTATATAATAATATAATATAATAATAATATATAATAATATAATAATAATAATAATATGCCATTTAGCAGACGCTTTTATCCAAAGCGACTTACAGTCATGCGTGCATACATTTTTTTGTGTATGGGTGGTCCCGGGGATCGAACCCACTACCTTGCCGTTACAAGCGCCGTGCTCTACCAGCTGAGCTACAGAGGACCACGCGTCATTGGCAAATAATTTACAACTTCATAAGAATCTTTATAAATAGTTTAACTCTCTGACATTAGTACATATTAGGCTATATAATGAGGATTTTAAATATACTGAACAAAAATATAAACACAACAATTGTAACTATTTTATTGAGTTACAGTTCATATAAGGAAATCAGTCAATTAAAATGAATTCATTAGGCCTTAATCTAGGTATTTCACATGACTGGGCAGGGGCGCAGCCATGGGTGGGCCTTGGAGGGCATAGACCCACTTGGGAACCAGGCCCAGCCAATCAGAATTATTTTTTTCCCCCACAAAAGGACTTTATTACAGACAGAAATACTCCTCAGTTTCATCAGCTGTCCGGGTGGCTGGTTTCAGACGATCTCGTAGGTGAAGAAGCCAGATGTGGAGGTCCTGGGCTGGCGTGGTTACACGTGGTCTGCGGTTGTGAGGCCGGTTGGACGTACTGCCAAACTCTCTAAAACGACGTTGGAGGCGGCTTATGGTAGAGAAATTAACATTCAATTCTCTGGCAACAGCCCTGGTGGACATTCCTGCAGTCAGCATGCCAATTGCAAGCTCCCTCAAACGTGAGACATCTGTGGCATTGTGTTGTGTGACAAAACTGCACATTTTAGAGTGGCCTTTTATTGTCCCAGCACAAGGTGCCCCTGTGTAATGATCATGCTGTTTATTCAGCTTCTTGATATGCAACACCTGTCAGGTGGATGGATTATCTTGGCAAAGGAGAAATGCTCACTAACAGGGATGTAAACACATTTGTGCGTTTAAGGCTGTTTCCAGTCCAGACTCAATGGGCATGTCATTTAATTGAAATGACCATTGAACAGCAGGAAATATCCCAGTTTGTGTCTTAACCTTTAGGCTACCCTTTGAAGGTGGAATGTGATCTGTTCTCAAGCCACTAGTGTAACCACATGCTGCCAATAGAAAAAGGCACTGCTGAGATTCGAACTCAGGATCTCCTGTTTACTAGACAGGCGCTTTAACCAACTAAGCCACAGCACCGGGTAACTCCTCAGGCTGCTCTTGAGTGTTTTGTTAATGGTTCAGAGGTCCCATTGACGAGTGACTCAGTTCTTTGTAAAGCAACCTCCGGACCAAAGTTCAGCATACTCCTCCTAAACAGGATATTCAAAGTGGAGAGGTGGGAATAAACGTCTGTGAGCCTTTCTTTTAGAAACTTAAACTAGAAATTCAAACAGTTTCAGTAGTTTATATTGTTGTTATTAAGGTTAATTTAATTTTCAGGGTTTTTTCTGCCAAAGTGATTGAAGTTTAGTTTATTTAAAATTTGTAGAGGCTTTGAGTTTGTCGTAGTAAAACAGTCTGCCCCCTGTGACGCTCGAACTCACGACCTTCAGATTGTGAGACCGACGCGCTGCCTACTGCGCCAAAGAGGCCCAAAGCATGAGTATCGGGAGCACGTGTCTGTTTCCATGTGTCGGGTTTCTAGGGTAAATGGTGGAGGTGGGGTTAAACACTGATCCTTGATTGGCTGATGGTGCTTCAACCGGAGGCTCTGGTTCAGAGCACAGCTTTAGACCAGAGATGCCTAGTCTGTCTGTATGTCTGTCCATCTGTTGGTCTGTCTGTCTGTCTGTGTCTTTCTATGTAAATAAGGCACACTCAGGAGAGAGAGGATAAAGTGTTTTGTGAGGTGTGTGTGTGTGTGTTTGTGACACTGTTCCATTGTGGACAGAGAAAAGAGAGGGGATTTCTATAGGGGGTGTTTGGTGCAGTCTAAACAGTGACTAGGGAACCTGTGGAATTTGTACTATTTGATTGAGTTGTAAACCCAGAATGTCTACAGTTCCGTTTATCACACACACACACACACACACACACACACACACACACACACACACACACACACACACACACACACACACACACACAGTAAAGAGCTTGATGAGGTCTCTTCCTGTCTGGGCTGTAATTAGTGTTTGAGGGGTTTGTGGGTAGCCTAATTATGCTCTCTAAGTGTCGTCTTCCTCCCCTCATCTATCCATACATCTCTCCCTCCATCTGCAGACCCCCCAGTCTGTCTGTCTGTCTGTCTGTCTGTCTGTCCTTCTGTTTGAAACCCCGGAACAGTGATTGTTCTGGTTTGTGTGTGTTGGGGGGGAGGTGTCATCCAAAATTCCATGACGGTCACAGCCCTAGTAGTGGGTCAAGTTTAGAGGGAGAAGGGTGGGAGGTTATATCTGTTTAGAGGGAGAAGAGTGGGAGGTTATCTGTTTAGAGGGAGAAGGGTGGGAGGTTATCTGTTTAGAGGGAGAAGGGTGGGAGGTTATCTGTTTAGAGGGAGAAGGGTGGGAGGTTATCTGTTTAGAGGGAGAAGGGTGGGAGGTTATCTGTTTAGAGGGGGGAGTGTGGGAAGTTATCTGTTTAGAGGGAGAAGGGTGGGAAGTTATCTGTTTAGAGGGAGAAGGGTGGGAGGTTATCTGTTTAGAGGGAGAAGAGTGGGAGGATATATCTGTTTAGAGGGAGAAGAGTGGGAGGATATATCTGTTTAGAGGGAGAAGGGTGGGAGGTTATCTGTTTAGAGGGGGAAGTGTGGGAGGTTATCTGTTTAGAGGGGGAAGTGTGGGAGGTTATCTGTTTCTGAGAGTTTGAAGTGGAAGCTAGTAACATGACTGTGCTGGTTTAACTGTCCTGGGAAAGATACTTTGTGTGTGTGTGCGTGGGTGGGTGGGTGGACAAGCAGGCCCAGGGGACCTGACTCAGAAACAGATCAGCTTTCACTGCCCCAGCCAGGTCTGCCCAGAGGAAGAACGCACCCTGTATGTATGTTAGTTGTGTGTTTGATTTGTTTAATTTGATATGTCCAGACATGTCTCATGGCATGAAGCAGGTTTACACACACACGCACACACAGGGTTTTTTCTGCCATTCAAATCCATAGGCATTCTTTCGGGCCGCCTATGTCCAAACAGTGTAATATATATATATATATATACAGTGGGGAGAACAAGTATTTGATACACTGCCGATTTTGCAGGTTTTCCTACTTACAAAGCATGTAGAGGTCTGTAATTTTTATCATAGGTACACTTCAACTGTGAGAGACAGAATCTAAAACAAAAATCCAGAAAATCACATTGTATGATTTTTAAGTAATTAATTTGCATTTTATTGCATAACATAAGTATTTGATACATCAGAAAATCTGAACTTAATATTTGGTACAGAAACCTTTGTTTGCAATTACAGAGATCATACGTTTCCTGTAGGTCTTGACCAGGTTTGCACACACTGCAGCAGGGATTTTGGCCCACTCCTCCATACAGACCTTCTCCAGATCCTTCAGGTTTCGGGGCTGTCGCTGGGCAATACGGACTTTCAGCTCCCTCCAAAGATTTTCTATTGGGTTCAGGTCTGGAGACTGGCTAGGCCATTCCAGGACCTTGAGATGCTTCTTACGGAGCCACTCCTTAGTTGTCCTGGCTGTGTGTTTCGGGTCGTTGTCATGCTGGAAGACCCAGCCACGACCCATCTTCAATGCTCTTACTGAGGGAAGGAGGTTGTTGGCCAAGATCTCGCGATACATGGCCCCATCCATCCTCCCCTTAATATGGTGCAGTCGTCCTGTCCCCTTTGCAGAAAAGCATCCCCAAAGAATGATGTTTCCACCTCCATGCTTCGCGGTTGGGATGGTGTTCTTGGGGTTGTACTCATCCTTCTTCTTCCTCCAAACACGGCGAGTGGAGTTTAGACCAAAAAGCTCTATTTTTGTCTCATCAGACCACATGACCTTCTCCCATTCCTCCTCTGGATCATCTAGATGGTCATTGGCAAACTTCAGACGGGCCTAGACATGCGCTGGCTTGAGCAGGGGGACCTTACGTGCGCTGCAGGATTTTAATCCATGACGGCGTAGTGTGTTACTAATGGTTTTCTTTGAGACTGTGGTCCCAGCTCTCTTCTGGTCATTGACCAGGTCCTGCCGTGTAGTTCTGGGCTGATCCCTCACCTTCCTCATGATCATTGATGCCCCACGAGGTGAGATCTTGCATGGAGCCCCAGACCGAGGGTGATTGACCGTCATCTTGAACTTCTTCCATTTTCTAATAATTGCGCCAACAGTTGTTGCCTTCTCACCAAGCGGCTTGCCTATTGTCCTGTAGCCCATCCCAGCCTTGTGCAGGTCTACAATTTTATCCCTGATGTCCTTACACAGCTCTTTGGACTTGGCCATTGTGGAGAGGTTGGAGTCTGTTTGATTGAGTGTGTGGACAGGTGTCTTTTATACAGGTAACGAGTTCAAACAGGTGCAGTTAATACAGGTAATGAGTGGAGAACAGGAGGGCTTCTTAAAGAAAAACTAACAGGTCTGTGAGAGCCGGAATTATTTCTGGTTGGTAGGTGATCAAATACTTATGTCATGCAATAAAATGCAAATTCATTACTTAAAAATCATACAATGTGATTTTCTGGATTTTTGTTTTAGATTCAGTCTCTCACAGTTGAAGTGTACCTATGATAAAAGTTACAGACCTCTACATGCTTTGTAAGTAGGAAAACCAGCAAAATCGGCAGTGTATCAAATACTTGTTCTCCCCACTGTATATATATATATATATATATACACAGTGAGGGAAAAAGGTATTTGATCCCCTGCTGATTTTGTATCTTGTCCCTGACATCCTTGGAGAGCTCTTTGGTCTTGGCCATGGTGGAGAGTTTGGAATCTGATTGATTGATTGCTTCTGTGGACAGGTGTCTTTTATACAGGTAACAAACTGAGATTAGGAGCACTCCCTTTAAGAGTGTGCTCCTAATCTCAGCTCGTTACCTGTATAAAAGACACCTGGGAGCCAGAAATCTTTCTGATTGAGAGGGGGTCAAATACTTATTTCCCTCATTAAAATGCAAATCAATTTATAAAATTTTTGACATGTGTTTTTCTGGATTTTCTTGTTGTTATTCTGTCTCTCACTGTTCAAATAAACCTACCATTAAAATTATAGACTGATCATTTCTTTGTCAGTGGGCAAACGTACAAAATCAGCAGGGGATCAAATACCTTTTTCCCTCACTATATATATATATATATATATATATATATATATATACACACATATATACACATATACATATATACATACAGTTGAAGTCGGTCGGAAGTTTACATACACACACAAACTATAGTTTTGGGCAAGTCGGTTAGGACATCTACTTTGTGCATGACACAAGTCATTTTTCCAACAATTGTTTACAGACAGATTATTTCACTTATAATTCACTGTATCACAATTCCAGTGGGTCAGAAGTTTACATACACTAAGTTGACTGTGCCTTTAAACAGCTTGGAAAATTCCTGAAAATGATGTAATGGCTTTAGAAGCTTTAGAAGCTAATTGACATCATTTGAGTCAATTGGAGGTGTACCTGTGGATATATTTCAAGGCCTACCTTCAAACTCAGTGCCTCTTTGCTTGACATCATGGGAAAATGAAAATAAATCAGCCAAAAAAATTGTAGACCTCCACAAGTCTGGTTCATCCTCGGGAGCAATTTCTATCTGTACAAACAATAGTACGCAAGTATAAACACCATGGGACCACGCAGCCGTCATACCGCTCAGGAAGGAGACGCGTTCTGTCTCCTAGAGATTAATGTACTTTGGTGCGAAAAGTGCAAATCAATTCCAGAACATCAACTGCAACTGCACATGGGGACAAAGATTGTACTTTTTGGAGAAATGTCCTCTGGTCTGATGAAACAAAAATAGAACTGTTTGGCCATAATGACCATCGTTATGTTTGGAGGAAAAAGGGGAATGCTTGCAAGCCGATGAACACCATCCCAACCGTGAAGCACGGGGGTGGCAGCATCATGCCGTGGGGGTGCTTTGCTGCAGGAGGGACTGGTGCACTTCACAAAATACATTTACGTCATTTAGCAGACGCTCTTATCCAGAGCAACTTACAGTTAGTGCATACATTATTCTTTTTTATTTTCATACTGGCCCCCCGTGGGAAACAAACCCACAACCCTGTTGTTGCAAACACCATGCTCTACCAACTGAGCTACCTCCCTGCCGGCCATTCCCTCCCCTACCCTGGACGACACTGGGCCAATTTTGCGCCGCCCCATTGGTCTCCCGGTTGCGGCCGGCTACAGCAGAGCCTGGATTCGAACCAGGATCTCTAGTGGCACAGCTAGCACTGCGATGCAGTGCCTTAGACCACTGCGCCACTCGGGAGGCAAATTTCTTGTTAACAAACTATAGTTTTGGGCAAGTCGGTTAGGACATCTACTTTGTGCATGACACAAGTCATTTTTCCAACAATTGTTTACAAATAGATGGCATCATGAGGAAGGAATATTATGTGGATATATTGAAGCAAAATCTCAAGACATCAGTCAGGAAGTTAAAGTTTGGCCGCAAATGGGTCTTCCAAATGGACAATGACCCCAAGCATACTTCCAAAGTTGTGGCAAAGTGGCTTAAGGACAACAAAGTAAAGGTATTGGGGTGGCCATCACAAAGCCCTGACCTCATTCCTATAGAAAATGTGTGGGCAGAACTGAAAAAGCGTGTGCGAGCAAGGAGGCCTACAAACCTGACTCAGTTACACCAGCTCTGTCAGGAGGAATGGGCCAAAATTCACCCAACTTATTGTGGGAAGCTTGTGGAAGGCTACCCGAAAGGTTTGACCCAAGTTAAACAATTTAAAGGCAATGCTACCAAATACTAATTGAGTGTATGTAAACTTCTGATCCACTGGGAATGTGATGAAAGAAATAAAAGCTAAAATATATCATTCTCTCTACTATTATTCTGACATTTCACATTCTTAAAATAAAGTGGTGATCCTAACTGACCTAAGACAGGGAATTTTTACTAGGATTAAATGTCAGGAATTGTGAAAAACTGAGTTTAAATGTATTTGGCTAAGGTGTATGTAAACTTCCGACTTCAACTGTATATATACAGTGCCTTCAGAAAGTATTCACACCCCTTGACATTTTCCTCATTTTGGGAAACAAATTGATTTAATTGTTATTTTTTGTCAATGATCTACACAAAATACTCTAATGTCGATGTGGACAAAAACTATAACATTGTAAAGAATTCATGAAAAATTAAACACTCAAATATCTTGATTACATAAGTATTCAACCCCCTGAGTCAATACATGTTAGAATCACCTTTATCAGCGATTACAGCTGTGAGTCTTTCTGGGTAAGTCTCGAAGAGCTTTGCACAAAATTCTTCAAACTCTGTCAAGTTGGTTATTGATCATTGCAGCCATTTTCAAGTCTTGCAATAGATTTTCAAGGCGATTTAAGTCAAAACTGTAACTAGGCCACTCAGAAACATTCAATGTCCTTGGTAAGCAACTCCAGTGTATATTTGGCCTTGTGTTTTAGGTTATTGTCCTGCTGAAAGGTGAATTTGTCTCCCAGTGTCTGTTGGAAAGCGGACTTAACCAGGTTTTCCTCTAGGATTTTGCCTGTGCTTAGCTCAATTCCGTTTATTTTTAACCCCCAAAAACTCCCTTGCCGATGACAAGCATACCCATAACATGATGCACTCACCACCATGCTTGAAAATATGAAGAGTGGTACTTAGTGATGTGTTGTGTTGGATTTGCCCCAAACAAAACGCTTTGTATTCAGGATATAAGGACATCTTTGCAACATTTTTTGCAGTTTTACTTCAGTGCTTTATTGCAAACAGGATGCATGTTTTGGAATATTTTTTATTCTGTGCAAGCTTCCTTTTATTCACTCTGTCAATTAGGTTAGCATTGTGCAGTAACTACAATGTTGTTGATCTCAAAGTTAATATTATTACCAAAAAAAAAATAATTACACTTTTCCAGAGTGAAGGAAAAGCAGCCAACAAGTGCTCAGCATATGTGGGAACTCCTTCAAGACTGTTGGATAAGCATTCCAGGTGAAGCTGGTTGAGAGGATTTTAGATTCTTCAAAGTAGCCACCCTTTGCCTTGATGACAGCTTTTCACACTCTTGGCATTCTCTCAACCAGCTTCACCTGGAATGCTTTTCCAACAGTCTTGAAGGAGTTCCAACATATGCTGAGCACTTGTTGGCTGCTTTTCCTTCACTCTGGAAAAGTGTTATTATTATTTTTTGGTAATAATATTAACTTTGAGCTCTAACAATCACCAAAATAAAAGCTAGACAGTCAGGGAGAATTGAAATTTCCCCAAACAATGAATTTAACAGCATAGATTTTGTTATTATGTGTGAGCAAATGAACACAGCATTAGCCATTAGCATTAGCCATTAGCATTAGCCATGGCAAGATGTGTAGAATTGCAGAAAATTAGCTTTAAACCTGCAAAACTTTCTCTCAGCTCCATGGAGAAATGTGTAGAATTGCAGGAAATTGGCTTAAAAATTTGAAGATGCTAAGATAGGGGCCTCACCGACTGGGTGACTCAACCCTTTCCACACCCCCTGCCACGCCCCCGGCCACGCCCACCACCTAAGCCCCTTTTTTGATCCAGAAAACAAACTTATACGCACACACACACACACACACACACACACACACACACACACACACACAGCTGGTTGTGTATGGTTTGTGTGTGTGTGTGTGGTGTCTGTATGTCTGTGTTAGGCTTGCATGATATACCATTTATACCGTATACCTGTGTATTTTGAAACACAGACAGCATGATTTTCAATACCTTTTAAGAAAATGCGGGGCTGCGTGCTACGCCACTGCTTATAACCATAAGTTAAGTCTAACTATAAGAAATCTAAGATGTGTCAAATAAATTATATCCAGCTCAGGGCTCCAGGTATGCATTGTGTTGCTAACTTGGTAGCTACAGTGTGGGAAAAAAGTATTAGATTGTGTATGTTTGCCCACTGACAAAGAAATGACCAGTCTATCATTTTAATGGTAGGTTTATTTGAACAGTGAGAGACAGAATAACAACAAGAAATCCAGAAAAACGCATGTCAAAAATGTTATAAATTGATTTGCATTTTAATGAGGGAAATAAGTATTTGACCCCCTCTCAATCAGAAAGATTTCTGGCTCCCAGGTGTCTTTTATACAGGTAACGAGCTGAGATTAAGAGCACACTCTTAAAGGGAGTGCTCCTAATCTCAGCTTGTTACCTGTATAAAAGACACCTGTCCACAGAAGCAATCAATCAATCAGATTCCAAACTCTCCACCATGGCCAAGACCAACGAGCTCTCCAAGGATGTCAGGGACAAGATTGTAGACCTACACAAGGCTGGAATAGGCTACAAGACCATCGCCAAGCAGCTTGGTGAGAAGGTGACAACAGTTGGTGTGCGATTATTCACAAATGGAAGAAACACAAAAGAACTGTCAATCTCCCTCGGCCTGGGGCTCCATGCAAGATCTCACCTCGTGGAGTTGCAATGATCATGAGAACGGTGAGGAATCAGCCCAGAACTACACGGGAGGATCTTGTCAATGATCTCAAGGCAGCTGGGACCATAGTCACCAAGAAAACAATTGGTAACACACTACGCTGTGAAGGACTGAAATCCTGCACACCCGCAAGGTCCCCCTACTCAAGAAAGCACATATACAGGGCCGTCTGAAGTTTGCCAATGAACATCTGAATGATTCAGAGGAGAACTGGGTGAAAGTGTTGTGGTCAGATGAGACCAAAATAGTAGCTCTTTGGCATCAACTCAACTCACCGTGTTTGGAGGAGGAGGAATGCTGCCTATGACCCCAAGAACACCATCCCCACCGTCAAACATGGAGGTGGAAACATTATGCTTTGGGGGTGTTTTTCTGCTAAGGGGACAGGACAACTTCACCGCATCAAAGGGACGATGGACGGGGCCATGTACCGTCAAATCTTGGGTGAGAACCTCCTTCCCTCAGACAGGGCATTGAACATGGGTCGTGGAAGGGTATTCCAGCATGACAACGACCCTAAACACACGGCCAAGGCAACAAAGGAGTGGCTCAAGAAGAAGCCCATGAAGGTCCTGGAGTGGCCTAGCCAGTATCCAGCCTAGCCAGTCTCCAGACCTTAATCCCAAAGAAAATCTGAAGAGGGAGCTGAAGTTGCCAAACATCAGCCTTGAAACCTTAATGACTTGGAGAAGATCTGCAAAGAGGAGTGGAACAAAATCCCTCCTGAGATGTGTGCAAACCTGGTGGCCAACTACAAGAAATGTCTGACCTCTGTGATTGCCAACAAGGGTTTTGCCACCAAGTACTAAGTCATGTTTTTGCAGAGGGGTCAAATACTTATTTCCCTCATTAAAAATGCAAATCAATGTATAACATTTTTGACATGCGTTTTTCTGGATTTTTGTTGTTGTTATTCTGTCTCTCACTGTTAAAATTATAGACTGATCATGTCTTTGTCAGTGGGCAAACATACAAAATCAGCAGGGGATCAAATACTTAATTCGCTCACTGTAAGTGGCTAGACGTCGAGATCAAGCTTCCTGTTTACAGCAGAAACATTCAATCCCCTCCTGGATCAAGATCCCTGTTTCCTAAATTGTTTTGTGCGAGAGAGAAAAACCTCCGGTATTACTGTATACCCCGGTATTGGTACAGAAACGGTATGACGGTATGAACCTGGATACCGCCCAACTCTGGTGTGTGTGTAAGAATGGTATGGTCATGGTAATGTGCTCTGCATGCCCCTCTCATACAGGGCAATGTGATGTGGAGAGACTATACAGGCGGTGAATGAGGATCTGTCACATCAAGTATGTAATGCTAGGCCTATCTATGTTATAGATCTAGTATGTATGCATTCCTCTGCTGTGATAGGGGCTCCACTGTCCCGCTCTGTTGGATGTATGGGGGATGGAGGGATGGGAGGGGGGTAGAAAGGGGCGGAGCAGGGGGAGGAGAGCGAGAGGGATAGAACTTCCTGCCAGTCTCTCTCACTCTGCTCTCCTTCCTCCCTCTTTATCGCTGAGTCCTCTCTCTCTCTCTCTCACTCTGCTCTCCTTCCTCCCTCTTTATCGCTGAGTCCTCTCTCTCTCTCTCTCACTCTGCTCTCCTTCCTCCCTCTTTATCGCTGAGTCCACTCTCTCTCTCTCTCACTCTGCTCTCCTTCCTCCCTCTTTATCGCTGAGTCCTCTCTCTCTCTCTCTCACTCTGCTCTCCTTCCTCCCTCTTTATCGCTGAGTCCTCTCTCTCTCTCTCTCACTCTGCTCTCCTTCCTCCCTCTTTATCGCTGAGTCCTCTCTCTCTCTCTCTCACTCTGCTCTCCTTCCTCCCTCTTTATCGCTGAGTCCACTCTCTCTCTCTCACTCTGCTCTCCTCTCTCTCTCTCTCACTCTGCTCTCCTTCCTCCCTCTTTATCACTGAGTCCTCTCTCTCTCTCTCTCACTCTGCTCTCCTTCCTCCCTCTTTATCGCTGAGTCCTCTCTCTCTCTCTCTCACTCTGCTCTCCTTCCTCCCTCTTTATCGCTGAGTCCACTCTCTCTCTCTCACTCTGCTCTCCTCTCTCTCTCTCTCACTCTGCTCTCCTTCCTCCCTCTTTATCTCTCTTTCTCCCTCTCTTCATGCATTCCCTCTCTCCGTCTCTTGGCAATTCGACCAAACCAACAGAAATCCCCTCCAGAACACTAAATGATAGTTGAGTGTACTTCGCCCTGCTCCGCCAGGAACATGACAGCATTGTCTGATGTTCACATGGCTTAGAAGAGAACACACACACACACACACACACACACACAAGGATGTTGAGCTGAAAACATTGCTTTGGTTGTCCTTTTAAAGATCAGAGTAATTTTGCTGAGTGTTTCTGAAACTTAGATTTTAAATGGTCTATAAAGTAGTGTTTGACGGGAACAGTTCAGAGTGACTGTGTTGCTAGGTAGAATGTACCAGTGAGATTCCCATGCTTCCTTCCTCCAGTCGTCTAGCCTGGTAGTGTCTCACTGGGAGGTGTGTTCTAGCCTGGTAGTGTCTCACTGGGAGGTGTGTTTTAGCCTGGTAGTGTCTCACTGGTAGGTGTGTTCTAGCCTGGTAGTGTCTCACTGGTAGGTGTGTTCTAGCCTGGTAGTGTCTCACTGGGAGGTGTGTTCTAGCCTGGTAGTGTCTCACTGGGAGGTGTGTTCTAGCCTGGTAATGTCTCACTGGGAGGTGTGTTCTAGCCTGGTAGTGTCTCACTGGGAGGTGTGTTCTAGCCTGGTAGTGTCTCACTGGGAGGTGTGTTCTAGCCTGGTAATGTCTCACTGGGAGGTGTGTTCTAGCCTGGTAGTGTCTCACTGGGAGGTGTGTTCTAGCCTGGTAGTGTCTCACTGGGAGGTGTGTTCTAGCCTGGTAATGTCTCACTGGGAGGTGTGTTCTAGCCTGGTAGTGTCTCACTGGGAGGTGTGTTCTAGCCTGGTAGTGTCTCACTGGGAGGTGTGTTCTAGCCTGGTAGTGTCTCACTGGGAGGTGTGTTCTAGCCTGGTAGTGTCTCACTGGGAGGTGTGTTCTAGCCTGGTAGTGTCTCACTGGGAGGTGTGTTCTAGCCTGGTAGTGTCTCACTGGGAGGTGTGTTCTAGCCTGGTAGTGTCTCACTGGGAGGTGTGTTCTAGCCTGGTAGTGTCTCACTGGGAGGTGTGTTCTAGCCTGGTAATGTTTCACTGGTAAGTGTGTTCTAGCCTGGTAATGTCTCACTGGGAGGTGTGTTCTAGCCTGGTAATGTCTCACTGGTAGGTGTGTTCTAGCCTGGTAATGTCTCACTGGGAGGTGTGTTCTAGCCTGGTAGTGTCTCACTGGGAGGTGTGTTCTAGCCTGGTAGTGTCTCACTGGTAGGTGTGTTCTAGCCTGGTAATGTCTCACTGGGAGGTGTGTTCTAGCCTGGTAATGTCTCACTGGGAGGTGTGTTCTAGCCTGGTAGTGTCTCACTGGGAGGTGTGTTCTAGCCTGGTTTACTACTGTAACACTGCTCCATCTGCAGCACAGTCAATGGTTGATCTTCTTTTGTCTGTGAACTGTAACATCTCTCTCTTTCTTCTCTCTCTAGGACATACAGTCTGAAGAAGGGCCAGTTGGAGAGGGACTATGCCCAGGTAAGAGCCTGTGTAATACAGCCTGAGGATCTTTCTCCTGGAGGAGGGGGACCAGGCTGGCCCTTAGCTCTCAATATCTGCCCCTTGGAGTGGAGTAGAGTGGAGTGGCTTTTAACCAGGCTGGCCCTTAGCTCTCAATATCTGTCCCTAGGAGTGGAGTAGAGTGGAGGGGCTTTTAACCAGGCTGGCCCTTAGCTCTCAATATCTGTCCCTAGGAGTGGAGTAGAGTGGAGGGGCTTTTAACCAGGCTGGCCCTTAGCTCTCAATATC
>NC_059216.1:1747500-1752500 GCF_020615455.1 Coregonus clupeaformis | reverse complement strand
ACATGAGAGAGCGAGAGAGAGAGAGAGACACGAGAGAGACACGAGAGAGACATGAGAGAGAAGGACGAGAGGGAGAGAGAGAGAGATGGAGAGAGAGAGACATGAGAGAGAGAGAGAGGGACATGAGAGAGAGAGAGAGAGAGAGAGAGAGAGAGAGAGAGAGAAAGAACAAACAAATAAACAGAGCAAACTAGAATGCTATTTGGCCCTAAACAGAGAGTACACAGTGGCAGAATACCTGACCACTGTGACTGACCCAAACTTAAGGAAAGCTTTGACTATGTACAGACTCAGTGAGCATAGCCTTGCTATTGAGAAAGGCCGCCGTAGGCAGACCTGGCTCTCAAGAGAAGACAGGCTATGTGCACACTGCCCACAAAATGAGGTGGAAACTGAGCTGCACTTCCTAACCTCCTGCCAAATGTATGACCATATTAGAGACACTTATTTCCCTCAGATTACAGCGATCCACAAAGAATTCGAAAACAAACCCAATTTTGATAAACTCCCTTATCTACTGGGTGAAAAACCACAGTGTGCCATCACAGCTGCAAGATTTGTGACCTGTTGCCACAAGAAAAGGGCAACCAGTGAAGAACAAACACCATTGTAAATACAACCCATATTTATGTTTATTTATTTTCCCATTTGTACTTTAACTATTTGCACATTGTTACAACACTGTATATATACATAATATGACATTTGAAATGTCTTTATTCTTTTGAAACTTCTGAGTGTAATGTTTACTGTTAATATTTATTGTTTATTTCACTTTTGTTTACTATCTACTTCACTTGCTTTGGCAATGTTAACACACGTTTCCCATGCCAATAAAGCCCTTAAATTGAAATTGAGAGAGAGAGAGAGAGAGATCATCATTGTGCCCTAAAGCTCTATTTGTCCTGATTGGAAGCAGCATGTTGTTGTTGTTTTATTAATGATTGTTCTCTGTTGAGGTCAGGAGAAAACTGACACAGGGCCACAGTAAACTACATCACTGACACTATACAGGGCCACAGTAAACTACATCACTGACACTGTACAGGGCCACAGTAAACTACATCACTGACACTATACAGGGCCACAGTAAACTATATCACTGACACTGTACAGGGCCACAGTAAACTACATCACTGACACTATACAGGGCCACAGTAAACTACATCACTGACACTGTACAGGGCCACAGTAAACTACATCACTGACACTATACAGGACCACAGTAAACTATATCACAGGAGACTGACTCAACGCAACACAATAACTGTGTCATGTCCCTGTTGTTGTTGATCTATACAGGCTCTGCAGAAGCTGGCCAGTCAGTACCTGAAGAGGGATTGGCCAGGCATCAAACCAGACGACCAACGCACAGACTACAGGTGAGTACAGGACAGGCCTGAGCTTCTGGATATCAGGACAGCGATTACTCACCTCGTATTGGACAAAGATTTTTTTCTTCAACGACTCGTATGCAAAGGGTATTCTACAGACACCCGACAAGGCCCAAATCACCGTTATTCGCATGAGAAAGAGACAGAGATATCGTGGACGTAGGTCGGGGTGCCTTGTAAGGATCCGACGGCGAGCGAGTAAACTGCCTCTTCCATCAATCCAATGTTCAATCGTTTGAAAATAAATTGGACGACCTAAGATCAAGGTTATCCCAGCAACGGGACATTAAAAACTGTAATATCTTATGTTTCACCGAGTCGTGGCTGAACGACGACATGGATAACATACAGTTGGTGGGATATACGCTACATCGGCAGGATAGAACGGCTGACTCCGGTTAGACAAGGGGTGGTGGTCTGTATATATTTGTAAACAACAGCTGGTGCATAAAATCTAATGCTAAGGAAGTCTCGAGGTTTTGCTCGCCTGAGATAGAGTATCTCATGATAAGCTGTAGACCACACTATTTACCAAGAGAGTTTTCATCTATATTTTTTGTAGCTGTCTATTTACCACCACAAACCGATGCTGGCACTAAGATTTCACTCAATGAGCTGTATAAGGCCATAAGTCAACAGGAAAACGCTCATCCAGAGGCAGCACTCCTAGTGGCCAGGGACTTTAATGCAGGGAAACTTAATTCCGTTCTACCTAATTTCTACCAGCATGTTAAATGTGCAACCAGAGGAAAAAAACTCTAGACCACCTTTACTCCACACACAGAGACGTGTACAAAGCTCTCCCTCGCCCTCTATTTGGCAAATCTGACCATAACTCTATCCTCCTGATTCCTGCTTATAAGCAAAAACTAAAGCAGGAAGCAACAGTGACTCGGTTAATAAGGAAGTGGTCAGATGACGCAGATGCTAAGCTACAGGACTGTTTTGCTAGCACAGACTGGAATATGTATCGGGATTCTTCCGATAGCATTGAGGAGTACATCACATCAGTCACTGGCTTCATCAATAAGTGCATTGATGATGTCATCCCCACAGTAACCGTACGTACATACCCCAACCAGAAGTCATGGATTACAGGCAACATCCGCACTGAGCTAAAGGGTAGAGCTGCCGCTTTCAAGGAGCGGGACTCTATCCCGGACGCTTATAAGAAATCCCGCTATGCCTTCCGACGAACCATCAAACAAGCAAAGAGTCAATACAGGACTAAGATTGAATCGTACTACACCGGCTCCGACGCTCGTCGGATGTGGCAGGGCTTGAAAACTATTGCCAACAACAAAGGGAAGCACAGGCGCGAGCTGCCCAGTGACACAAGCCTACCAGATGAGCTAAATCACTTCTATGCTCGCTTCGAGGCAAGCAACACTGAATGCATGAGAGCATCAGCTGTTCCGGATGACTATGTGATCACGCTCTCCGTAGCCGATGTGAGTAAGACTTTTAAGCAGGTCAACATTCACAAGGCCGCAGGGCCAGACGGATTACCAGGACGTGTATTCCGAGCATGCACTGACCAACTGGCAGGTGTCTTCACTGACATTTTCAACATGTCCCTGACTGAGTCTGTAATACCAACATGTTTCAAGCAGACCACCATAGTCCATGTGCCCAAGAACACTAAGATAACCTGCCTAAATGACTACCGACCCGTAGCACTCACGTCTGTAGCCATGAAGTGCTTTGAAAGGCTGGTCATGGCTCATATCAACACCACTGTCCCAGAAACCCTAGACCCACTCCAATTTGCATACCGCCCCAACAGATCCACAGATGATGCAATCTCTATTGCACTCCACACCGCCCTTTCCCACCTGGACAAAAGGAACACCTACGTGAGAATGCTATTCATTGACTACAGCTCCGCGTTCAACACCATAGTGCCCTCAAAGCTCATCACTAAGCTAAGGACCCTGGGACTAAACACCTCCCTCTGCAACTTGATCCTGGACTTCCTGATGGGCCGCCCCCAGGTGTTAAGGGTACGTAACAACACATCTGCCACGCTGATCCTCAACACGGGTGCCCCTCAGGGGTGCGTGCTCAGTCCCCTCCTGTACTCCCTGTTCACCCATGACTGCATGGCCAGGCACGACTCCAACATCATCATTAAGTTTGCCGACGACACAACAGTGGTAGGCCTGATCACCGACAACGATGAGACAGTCTATAGGGAGGAGGTCAGAAACCTGGCCGTGTGGTGCCAGGATAACAACCTCTCCCTCAACGTGATCCAAACAAAGGAGATGATTGTGCACGCCCCCATTCTCATCGACGGGCTGTAGTGGAACAGGTTAAGAGCTTCAAGGTCCTTGGTGTCCACATCACCAACAAACTATCATGGTCCAAACACAGCAAGACAGTCGTGAAGAGGGCACGACAAAGCCTATTCCCCCTCAGGAGACTGAAAAGATTTGGCATGGGTCCTCAGATCCTCAAAAAGTTCTATAGCTGCACCATCGAGAGCATCCTGACTGGTTGCATCACCGCCTGGTATGGAAACTGCTCGGCCTCCAACCGCAAGGCACTACAGAGGGTTGTGCGTACGGCCCAGTACATCACTGGGGCCAAGCTTCCTGCCATCCAGGACCTCTATACCAGGCGGTATCAGAGGAAGGCCCTCAAAATTGTCAAAGACTCCAGCCACCCTAGTCATAGACTGTTCTCTCTGCTACCGCACGGCAAGCGGTACCGGAGTGCCAAGTCTAGGTCCAAAAGGCTTCTTAACAGCTTCTACCCCCAAGCCATAAGACTCCTGAACAGCTAATCATGGCTATCCGGACTATTTGCATTGCCCCTCCACCCCCACCCCCTCTTTTACGCTGCTGCTACTCTGTTTATTATCTATGCATAGTCACTTTAACTCTACCCACATGTACATATTACCTCAATTAACTTGACTAACCTGTGCCCCCGCACATTGACTCTGTACCGGTACCCCCTGTATATAGCCTCCCTACTGTTATTTTATTTTACTGCTGCACTTTAATTATTTCCTTTTTTTTTTTTTTTTATCTAGTTTTTACTTTTAATTTAATTTTTCTTAAAACTGCATTGTTGGTGAAGGGCTTGTAAGTAAGCATTGTATTCGGCGCATGTGGCAAGTAAAATTTGATTTGATTTGCAAACATAACACTGTTCTTGATTGGCTAGCAGTCTTCATCTTGCCTAAACTGACTGTGTGTATTCTGTGTAGGAATGTGTATGCGGTGTGGAGGTCCTATCTGGAGGGGACAGTACAGGTGACTCAGTCTCGCATCAACGTTTGTGACAACTACAAGAATGAGATCTCAGACCCTGCTAAAACTGTACGGCTATACAAGGAACAGCAGCTCAAAAAGGTGAGGCTGTGTGTGTCAACTGTCCTAGTATACTATGTCTATGTGTAACTGCTGTCCCTCTGTGTGTTGACTATAATGTGTGTGTAACCGCTGTCCCCCTCTGTGTGTGTAGACTATAATGTGTGTGTAACCGCTGTCCCTCTCTGCTGTGTGTAGAGTATAGAACAGTTGAATCGTATCCAGGTGGAGCTGCAGGACTCGGTGAAGGACCTGGCCAAAGCCAAGAAGAAATACTACGACTCAG
>NC_059216.1:1577500-1740000 GCF_020615455.1 Coregonus clupeaformis | reverse complement strand
TTGAACCCCAGGATACTGTATGTGACTGTATTGAACCCCAGGATACTGTATGTGACTGTATTGAACCCCAGGATACTGTATGTGACTATATTGAACCCCAGGATACTGTATGTGACTGTATTGAACCCCAGGATACTGTATGTGACTGTATTGAACCCCAGGATACTGTATGTGACTGTATTGAACCCCAGGATACTGTATGTGACTATATTGAACCCCAGGATACTGTATGTGACTGTATTGAACCCCAGGATACTGTATGTGACTATATTGAACCCCAGGATACTGTATGTGACTATATTGAACCCCCAGGATACTGTATGTGACTATATTGAACCCCAGGATACTGTATGTGACTATATTGAACCCCAGGATACTGTATGTGACTGTATTGAACCCCAGGATACTGTATGTGACTATATTGAACCCCAGGATACTGTATGTGACTATATTGAACCCCAGGATACTGTATGTGACTATATTGAATCCCAGGATACTGTATGTGACTGTATTGAACCCCAGGATACTGTATGTGACTGTATTGAACCCCAGGATACTGTATGTGACTATATTGAACCCCAGGATACTGTATGTGACTGTATTGAACCCCAGGATACTGTATGTGACTATATTGAACCCCAGGATACTGTATGTGACTGTATTGAACCCCAGGATACTGTATGTGACTATATTGAACCCCAGGATACTGTATGTGACTGTATTGAACCCCCAGGATACTGTATGTGACTATATTGAACCCCAGGATACTGTATGTGACTATATTGAACCCCAGGATACTGTATGTGACTGTATTGAACCCCAGGATACTGTATGTGACTGTATTGAACCCCAGGATACTGTATGTGACTATATTGAACCCCAGGATACTGTATGTGACTATATTGAACCCCAGGATACTGTATGTGACTGTATTGAACCCCAGGATACTGTATGTGACTGTATTGAACCCCAGGATACTGTATGTGACTGTATTGAACCCCAGGATACTGTATGTGACTGTATTGAACCCCAGGATACTGTATGTGACTGTATTGAACCCCAGGATACTGTATGTGACTGTATTGAATCCCAGGATACTGTATGTCACTATATTGAACCCCAGGATACTGTATGTGACTATATTGAACCCCAGGATACTGTATGTGACTGTATTGAACCCCAGGATACTGTATGTGACTGTATTGAACCCCAGGATACTGTATGTGACTGTATTGAACCCCAGGATACTGTATGTGACTATATTGAACCCCAGGATACTGTATGTGACTGTATTGAACCCCAGGATACTGTATGTGACTGTATTGAACCCCAGGATACTGTATGTGACTGTATTGAACCCCAGGATACTGTATGTGACTATATTGAACCCCAGGATACTGTATGTGACTGTATTGAACCCCAGGATACTGTATGTGACTATATTGAACCCCAGGATACTGTATGTGACTGTATTGAACCCCAGGATACTGTATGTGACTGTATTGAACCCCAGGATACTGTATGTGACTGTATTGAACCCCAGGATACTGTATGTGACTGTATTGAACCCCAGGATACTGTATGTGACTATATTGAACCCCAGGATACTGTATGTGACTATATTGAACCCCAGGATACTGTATGTGACTGTATTGAACCCCAGGATACTGTATGTGACTATATTGAACCCCAGGATACTGTATGTGACTGTATTGAACCCCAGGATACTGTATGTGACTATATTGAACCCCAGGATACTGTATGTGACTGTATTGAACCCCAGGATACTGTATGTGACTGTATTGAACCCCAGGATACTGTATGTGACTGTATTGAACCCCAGGATACTGTATGTGACTGTATTGAACCCCAGGATACTGTATGTGACTATATTGAACCCCAGGATACTGTATGTGACTGTATTGAACCCCAGGATACTGTATGTGACTGTATTGAACCCCAGGATACTGTATGTGACTGTATTGAACCCCAGGATACTGTATGTGACTATATTGAACCCCAGGATACTGTATGTGACTGTATTGAACCCCAGGATACTGTATGTGACTGTATTGAACCCCAGGATACTGTATGTGACTGCTGAGAGACTCTAGTTAATAATAGATAGATGGACATGGTGACAGGGGAACAGGGCTTCAGGCTAGCAACACACTCACACACACACGCACGCACACACACATGCGCACGCACGCACGCACGCACGCACGCACGCACGCACGCACGCACGCACGCACGCACGCACGCACACACACACACACACACACACACACACACACACACACACACACACACACACACACACACAGAGGGACAGCACTTCAGGGCATCACCAACAACACTTACAAGCTGCTCCTATCACTCCTCCTCTCCCTGTACTTGAGAAATGCATCCTTCCTTCCTTCCTTCCTTCCTTCCTTCCTTCCTTCCTTCCTTCCTTCCTTCCTTCCTTCCTTCCTTCCTTCCTTCCTTCCTTCTATCCTTCCTTCCCTCTATCCTTCCTTCCTTCTATCCTTCCTTCCTTCCTCCCTCCCTCCCTCCTTCCCTCCTTCCTTCCTTCCTTCCTTCCTTCCTCCTGTGAGGTAATCCCTCGTCTGACCAGCTAGGATTGTTGAAGCCAGATAGTGACCATGACGTCTAGATCGCTGATTACCTCAACCAAGGAAGGAGTTGGAACAGGGCCCATCTTGCTATCACTCACACACACACACACACACACACACACAATCTCAAACACACACACACACACACACACACACAGTGCAGTGGAGATGTTATTGAGCGGAGTGTACTGTTCAGTAGGAGCTCAACACCTCCCCCTGCTGATGAAATATGTAGCAGCCATCTGAGGGTTCTATAGAGGCGTTTTGTATCGTAGACACAGCTGCCTCTGACAGATGTGGCTGCTTACTGAACACTCACATACATACACACACTCACACACACAAACACACACACACACACACACACACTGAAAGAACAGGCCTAACTGTTCCTATTATCCTATAGCTGTTTGTACTGAATGTTGCGTGATGCAGTTGGTGACAAAGAGAGATGTGATGTATGTATATTTCTGGTCCTTGAATCATTCTGTTGTTCACATACTTGGAGAGAGGGAGTAGAGGAAGAGAGGGAGGAGGGTAGGGTAGGGTGGGGTGGGGTAGTAGTTTTGGGACTAGCCCTCACCCTCAATGACGGAATTTCCCTAGATTTGTCATCATACCATTGTTTCAGCTGTGTCCGTGTGCTTGTGTGTGTGTGTGTGTTGGGACATTGAGTTGCCATTGTCATTATTGTACGATGGAATGTGTGATAGAAGGCTGACATTTAAAGCAAGGGGTTGGAGAGAGGTGTGTGTGTTTTGGATAGGGCTATAGTGCTGTCACAAGTGCTGCTGGGAAAGGTGAAGGGGTTCAGATTCCTACGCAACCAGAGAACACACAGACTCCAGTCACACACACCACGAGCCAAAGAACCTTCAGAACCACGCACACATTGATACATACTCTGCACCGTCAAACCACAGGTCTCCCTTCCTTTCAAAACACTACTTCCTCCTTCACTCTATCCTTCCTCCTTCACTCTATCCCTGCTCATTCACTCTATCCCTGCTCATACTACAGCTTCCATCCAGTCTATTAGCTCTTAATGATTCATCTCTGTCTCTCTCTCTCTCTCTCTCTCTCTCTCTCTCTCTCTCTCTCTCTCCCTCCCTCTCCCTCTCCCTCTCTCTCTCTCTCTCTCTCTCTCTCTCTCTCTCTCTCTCTCTCTCTCTCTCTCTCTCTCTCTCTCTTTCTCTATCTCTCTCTTTCTCTCTCTCTTTCTCTCTCTCTCTCTCGCTGTCTCTCTCTCTCTTTCTCTATCTCTCTCTATCTCTCTCTCTCTCTCTCTCTCTCTCTCTCTCTCTCTCTCTCTCTCTCTCTCTCTCTCTCTCTCTCTCTCTCTCTCTCTCTCTCTCTCTTTCTTTAAAAATAAATAAACATAAATATGGGTTGTATTTACAATGGTGTTTGTTCTTCACTGGTTGCCCTTGTGGCAACAGGTCACAAATCTTGCTGCTGTGATGGCACACTGCAGTATTTCACCCAATAGATATGGGATGTGTTTTTTCGAAATTCTTTGTGGGTCTGTGTAACTTGAGGGAAATATGTGTCTCTAATATGGTCATACATTTGGCAGGAGGTTAGGAAGTGCAGCTCAGTTTCCACCTCATTTTGTGGGCAGTGTGCACATAGTCTTTCTTCTCTTGAGAGCCAGGTCTGCCTACGGCGGCCTCTCAATAGCAAGGCTATGCTCACTGAGTCTGTACATAGTCAAAGCTTTCCTTAATTTTGGGTCAGTCACAGTGGTCAGGGATTCTGCCACTGTGTACTCTCTGTTTAGGGCCAAAAAGCATTCTAGTTTGCTCAGTTTTTTTGTTAATTCTTTCCAATGTGTCAAGTAATTCTCTTTTTGTGTTGTCATGATTTGGTTGGGTCTAATTGTGTTGCTGTCCTGGGGCTCTGTGGGGTCTGTTTGTGTTTGTGAAGAGAGCCCCAGGACCAGCTTGCTTAGGGGACTCTTCTGCAAGTTCATCTCTCTGTAGGTGATGGCTTTGTTATGGAAGGTTTGGGAATCGCTTCCTTTTAGGTGGCTGTAGAATTTAACAGCGCTTTTCTGGATTTTGATAATTAGCGGGTATCGGCCTAATTCTGCTCTGCATGCATTATTTGGTGTTTTACATTGTACAGGGAGGATAGTTTTGCAGAATTCTGCATGCAGTCTCAATTTGGTGTTTGTCCCATTTTGTGAATTCTTGGTTGGTGAGCGGACCCTCACAGCCATAAAGGGCGATGGGATCTATAACTGATTAAAGTATTTTTAGCCAGATCCTAATTGGGATGTCGAATTTTATGTTCCTTTTGATGTCGTAGACGGCCCTTCTTGCCTTGTCTCTCAGATCGTTCACAGCTTTGTGGAAGTTACCTGTGGCGCTGATGGCAACGTGTCTAGATGGAATTTGTATTTGTGGTCCTGGCAAGTGGACCTTTTTTGGAAGACCATTATTTTTGTCTTACTGAGATTTACTGTCAGGGCCCAGATCTGACAGAATCTGTGCAGAAGATCTAGGTGCTGCTTTAGGCCCTCCTTGGTTGGGGACAGAAGCACCAGTCTCCCGAGTGGCACAGTGATCTAAGGCCCTGCATCGCAGTGCTAACACTGCCACTAGAGATCCTGGTTCGAATCAAGGCTCTGTCGTAGCCGGCCGCGACCGGGAGACCCATGGGGCGGCGCACAATTGGCCCAGCGTCGTCCAGGGTAGGGGAGGGAATGGCCGTCAGGGATGTAGCTCAGTTGGTAGAGCATGGCGTTTGCAACGCCAGGGTTTTGGGTTCGATTCCCACGGGGGGCCAGTATGACTGTTCTAGTGCCCTCGCCAATGTGTTGATAAAAATGTTGAAGAGGGAGGGGCTCAAGCTGCATCCCTGTCTCACCCCACAGCCCTGTGAAAAGAAATGTGTGTGTTTTTTGCCAATTTTAACCGCGCACTCGTTGTTTGTGTACATGGATTTTCCCCCAACACCACTTTCCATCAATTTGAATAGCAGACCCTCATGCCAAATTGAGTCAAAAGCTTTTTTGAAGATTTTGCCTTTGTTTTGGTTTGTTTGTTTGTCAATTAGGGTGTGCAGGGTGAATAAGTGGACTGTCGTACGGTAATTTGGTAAAAAGCCAATTTGACATTTGCTCAGTACGAGTCTTGCTGTTAATGATCCACCGTTTTGGATAGATAACTCTTCGTGTTTTTGTTTGTTTAGTATGTTCCAATTTTCCCAGAAGTGGTTAGATTCTATGGATTCTTCAATTACATTGAGCTGATTTCTGACGTGCTGTTCCTTCTTTTTCCGCAGTGTATTTCTGTATTGTTTTAGTGATTCACCATAGTGAAGGCGTAGGCTCAGGTTTTCTGGGTCTCTATGTTTTTGGTTGGATAGGTTTCTCAATTTCTTTCTTGGTTTGATGAAGAATGCAAAAACCTATTTGTCATTCCCCTCTCTCTCTCTCATTCATATCTACTCTGTTGGCAGTCACGCCCAGAGCATATGTTGCCAAATCACTTAATAGAAAGACTCTTCATTTAGATTCATTGTTAATTAATGCTTCATCCAATCTATCAAAAGACTGAAGATAACCATCAAATTAACTTTCTCTCTCTCTCTCTCTCTCTCTCTCTCTCTCTCTCTCTCTCTCTCTCTCTCTCTCTCTCTCTCTCTCTCTCTCTCTCTCTCTCTCTCTCTCTCTCTCTCTCTCTCTCTCTCTCTCTCTCTCTCTCTCTCTCTCTCTCTCTCTCTCTCTCTCTCTCTCTCTCTCTCTCTCTCTCTCTCTGTCTCTCTCTCTCTCTGTCTCTCTCTCTCTCTCTCTCTCTCTCTCTCTCTCTCTCTGTCTCTCTCTCTCTGTCTCTCTCTCTCTGTCTCTCTCTCTCTTCCTCTCTCTCTCTCTCTCTCTCTCTCAGGAGTTGGATGGAGGGATATATGTCCACGTGAAGGACTATCTAATCTCTATCTGTCGGACAGAGCTGGAGGCCTTTCAGGCCATTCACAACACCTTCCAGTTCCTACTGGACAAATCCAACCGGGTGAGACAGGGTGTGTGTGTGTGTTTGTGTATATGTGTGTGTGTGTGTGTGTGTGTGTGTGTGCGCATGCGTAACCCTGTATATCTCTGTCTCTCTCAGGTGATGCAGGAGTTTAACCAGCAGCTCTTCATGCAGGAGAACCCTGTGCTTCATAAAGCACAAGACTTCCAGTTCCAACCCAGCGACTGCGACACTGTGAGACACACACACACACACACACACACACACACACACACACACACATACTTCGTACACAGTCGGACAGACACATACACTAACAGGCTTCCTGTATCTGAGTTGCCCTTACTCAACCCTCTCCAACCTGCTCTCTGTTCCTATGCTGTGTTCATGCGCTCGCTTCTCGGAAACGTTCAAAGTACAGAACGACTTTCCGAATGTAGAAAAACAAGTTACTGTGATGTTCTTCCCATGGTGATGTTTCTGAGGAGCACCTGAACACAGCACTACTCTTCTCCGTAGTCTTCTGTGTGACTTTCTCTGTGCCATCACATGTTTAAACACTTCTGTAAACCTATCTGTTATGTTCTGTGGTCTCTGTGTAACTGTCTCTGTGTAACTGTCTCTGTGTAACTGTCTCTGTGTAACTGTCTGTGTGTAACTGTCTCTGTGTAACTGTCTCTGTGTAACTGTCTCTGTGTAACTGTCTCTGTGTAACTGTCTCTGTGTAACTGTCTCTGTGTAACTGTCTGTCTCTGTGTAACTGTCTCTGTGTAACTGTCTCTGTGTAACTGTCTCTGTGTAACTGTCTGTCTCTGTGTAACTGTCTCTGTGTAACTGTCTCTGTGTAACTGTCTGTCTCTGTGTAACTGTCTCTGTGTAACTGTCTCTGTGTAACTGTCTCTGTGTAACTGTCTCTGTGTAACTGTCTCTGTGTAACTGTCTCTGTGTAACTGTCTGTCTCTGTGTAACTGTCTCTGTGTAACTGTCTCTGTGTAACTGTCTCTGTGTAACTGTCTGTGTGTAACTGTCTCTGTGTAACTGTCTGTGTGTAACTGTCTGTGTGTAACTGTCTCTGTGTAACTGTCTCTGTGTAACTGTCTTTCTCCACTGATCTACAACAACTATAGTGTGTCTCTGTTTTCCCTTCAGTGTCTTTCTCCTCCAAACCTTTTCAACCTTTGCTAACTCTTTCTCCCCTAACTATTTCCACTAACGCCTATCTGTGTGTGCTTGATCGCGCGCGTGCGTGTGTGTGCGTGTGTGTGTGTGTGTGTGTGTGTGTGTGTGTGTGTGTGTGTGTGTGTGTGTGTCAGACTCTGAGCTCGGTGCAGAAGTTGGTGGACATTGAGCCTTCGCCCGTCAGTGTAATGAGAATGACCCTGGCACAGGTAGACCTAACCACTAGTCTCTAACTGCCAAGCGACCACAAACCGTTTACAACCATAACATGACCATGGCTGCTGCATGCTGGTCAACCATTGTAATGGTGCAGTATATCCATAAAAAGCACACTGATTAACTTCAACCATAACCATAACCATGGCTGTTCAACTACAACCATAACCACAACCATGGCTGTTCCACGACAACCATAACCACAACCATGGCTATTCCACTACACAACGATAACCACAACCATGGCTGTTCCACGGCAACCATAACCACAACCATGGCTGTTCAACTACAACCATAACCACAACCATGGCTGTTCCACGACAACCATTACCACAACCATGGCTGTTCCACGACAACCATTACCACAACCATGGCTGTTCCACGACAACCATAACCACAACCATGGCTGTTCCACGACAACCATAACCACAACCATGGCTGTTCCACGACAACCATAACCACAACCATGGCTGTTCCACGACAACCATTACCACAACCATGGCTGTTCCACGACAACCATTACCACAACCATGGCTGTTCCACGACAACCATTACCACAACCATGGCTGTTCAACTACAACCATAACCACAACCATGGCTATTCCACTACACAACGATAACCACAACCATGGCTGTTCCACGGCAACCATAACCACAACCATAGCTGTTCAACTACAACCATAACCACAACCATGGCTGTTCCACGACAACCATTACCACAACCATGGCTGTTCCACGACAACCATTACCACAACCATGGCTGTTCCACGACAACCATAACCACAACCATGGCTGTTCAACTACAACCATAACCACAACCATGGCTGTTCCACGACAACCATTACCACAACCATGGCTGTTCCACGACAACCATAACCACAACCATGGCTGTTCCACGACAACCATTACCACAACCATGGCTGTTCCACGACAACCATAACCACATCCATGGCTATTTACAGTGACCATAACCATAAACGTGACCATGACCGTAAGCATGATTGCTGCTGTAGAATCACGACCGTTGCATTCTACCCAGACACACGCTGTCATGACCGATGGCTGTTGAACCATGATGGTCCGGTAACCATTATGTCCGTTTAACAATTAGCATGCTGTTCATGAACTGTTACCAAGACCAAGGTTGTTGAACCATGACCACTAATGGTTGTATGTCCAGAAAGCTTGCTGTGTAGGCCTCTACTGAACAGATATAATGGTAGTTATTGTATTGTCAGTTGCCCATTCCTCTAGGTAACCAACAGTAGGCCTTTCAACTGAGCCTGACACTGCTACTGCTTAAGCTGCTACTGTTCAACAAATTAAGAACGATCTGCTATTTATAGCTGATTTTAATTGTACAGATAGTTCAAATTAAACACGATAGCACAATACCCTACTTATCCAATGATGTTTTCTCTGTTCCCTAAATAGACCATTCTGGGGTTGAGGTGACAGTTAGGGGGTTGAGGTGAGGGGGTCTGGCGTTGATGCTGAATGGTTGTTGTGTGTTAATGCAGTGTAGAGAGGGGACATGGATATGTATCACTGGGCTAGGAAGTGAAGGGATGGGCTCCATTGGGAAGACACACACACACAGACATCTGCTGCACACACACACACACACACAGATTGTGTTAGAACTGCACAGCTCACAACACACACACACATTTTCTCTATCATCTCAAGACAAGCAATAGGAGGCTTTTTATTCTCTCTCTCACTCCTTTCCCACTTGTTTTAAATCCGTCTCCTCCTCTCTCTTCTCCCACTTGTTTTAAATCCGTCTCCTCCTCTCTCCTCTCCCACTTGTTCGTCTCCTCCTCTCTCCTCTCCCACTTGTTTTAAATCCGTCTCCTCCTCTCTCCTCTCCCACTTGTTTTAAATCCGTCTCCTCCTCTCTCCTCTCCCACTTGTTTTAAATCCGTCTCCTCCTCTCTCCTCTCCCACTTGTTTTAAATCCGTCTCCTCCTCTCTCTTCTCCCACTTGTTTTAAATCCGTCTCCTCCTCTCTCCTCTCCCACTTGTTTTAAATCCGTCTCCTCCTCTCTCCTCTCCCACTTGTTTTAAATCCGTCTCCTCCTCTCTCCTCTCCCACTTGTTTTAAATCCGTCTCCTCCTCTCTCCTCTCCCACTTGTTTTAAATCCGTCTCCTCCTCTCTCCTCTCCCACTTGTTTTAAATCCGTCTCCTCCTCTCTCCTCTGACCTCTGTTTTAAATCCGTCTCCTCCTCTCTCCTCTCCCACATGTTTTAAATCAGTCTCTTTCTCAATTCAATTCAAAGGGCTTTATTAGCATGGGAAACATATGTTTACATTGCCAAAGCAAGTGAAATGATAATAAACAAAAGTAAAATAAACACTCATAAATGAACAGTAAACATTACAACATTTCAGAGGAATAGAGACATTTAAAATGTCATATAATGTCTATGTACAGTGATGTAACGATGTGCAAATAGTTAAAGTAAGATAAATAAACATAACTCTCTCTCCTCTCCCTCTGTTTCAAATCAGACTCCTTCTCTCTCCTCTCCCTCTGTTTCAAATCAGACTCCTTCTCTCTCCTCTCCCTCTGTTTCAAATCAGCCTCCTTCTCTCTCATCTCCCTCTGTTTCAAATCAGCCTCCTTCTCTCTCCTCTCCCTCTGCTTCAAATCAGCCTCCTTCTCTCTCCTCTCCCTCTGTTTCAAATCACACTCCTCTCCTCTCCCTCTGTTTCAAATCAAAGTCCTTCTCTCTCCTCTCCCTCTGTTTCAAATCAGACTCCTTCTCACTCCTCTCCCTCTGTTTCAAATCAGCCCCCTTCTCTCTCCTCTCCCTCTGTTTCAAATCAGACTCCTTCTCTCTCCTCTCCCTCTGTTTCAAATCAGCCTCCTTCTCTCTCCTCTCCCTCTGCTTCAAATCAGCCTCCTTCTCTCTCCTCTCCCTCTGTTTCAAATCACACTCCTCTCTCCTCTCCCTCTGTTTCAAATCAAAGTCCTTCTCTCTCCTCTCCCTCTGTTTCAAATCAGACTCCTTCTCACTCCTCTCCCTCTGTTTCAAATCAGCCCCCTTCTCTCTCCTCTCCCTCTGTTTCAAATCAGACTCCTTCTCTCTCATCTCCCTCTGTTTCAAATCAGACTCCTTCTCTCTCATCTCCCTCTGTTTCAAATCAGACTCCTTCTCTCTCCTCTCCCTCTGTTTCAAATCATTCTCCTTCTCTCGCCTCTCCCACTGTTTCAAATCAGCCTCCTTCTCTCCTCTCCCTCTGTTTCAAATCAGCCTCCTTCTCTCCCTCTGTTTCAAATCACACTCCTCTCTCCTCCCCCTCTGTTTCAAATCAGCCTCCTTCTCTCTCCTCTCCCTCTGTTTCAAATCACACTCCTCTCTCCTCTCCCTCTGTTTCAAATCATTCTCCTTCTCTCTCTCCTCTCCCTCTGTTTCAAATCAGCCTCCTTCTCTCTCCTCTCCCTCTGTTTCAAATCAGCCTCCTTCTCTCTCCTCTCCCTCTGTTTCAAATCACACTCCTCTCTCCTCTCCCTCTGTTTCAAATCAAAGTCCTCCTCTCTCCTCTCCCTCTGTTTCAAATCAGTATCCTTCTCTCTCCTCTCCCTCTGTTTCAAATCAGCCTCCTTCTCTCCCCCTGTTTCAAATCAGACTCCTTTCTCCTCTCCCTCTGTTTCAAATCAGCCTCATTCTCTCTCCTCTCCCTCTGTTTCAAATCAGCCTCCTTCTCTCTCCTCTCCCTCTGTTTCAAATCATTATCCTTCTCTCTCCTCTCCCACTGTTTCAAATCAGCCTCCTTCTCTCTCCTCTCCCTCTGTTTCAAATCAGCCTCCTTCTCTCCCTCTGTTTCAAATCAGACTCCTCTCTCCTCTCCCTCTGTTTCAAATCATTATCTCCCCTCTCCCTCTGTTTCAAATCAGCCTCCTTCTCTCTCCTCTCCCTCTGTTTCAAATCAGCCTCCTTCTCTCTCCTCTCCCTCTGTTTCAAATCAGCCTCCTTCTCTCTCCTCTCCCTCTGTTTCAAATCAGCCTCCTTCTCTCTCCTCTCCCACTGTTTCAAATCAGCCTCCTTCTCTCTCCTCTCCCTCTGTTTCAAATCAGCCTCCTTCTCTCTCCTCTCCCTCTGTTTCAAATCACACTCCTCTCTCCTCTCCCTCTGTTTCAAATCACACTCCTTCTCTCTCCTCTCCCTATGTTTCAAATCATTCTCCTTCTCTCTCCTCTCCCACTGTTTCAAATCAGCCGTCTCTCTCCTCTCCCTCTGTTTCAAATCAGCCTCCTTCTCTCCCTCTGTTTCAAATCAGACTCCTCTCTCCTCTCCCTCTGTTTCAAATCAAAGTCCTTCTCTCTCCTCTCCCTCTGTTTCAAATCAGACTCCTTCTCACTCCTCTCCCTCTGTTTCAAATCAGCCTCCTTCTCTCTCCTCTCCCTCTGTTTCAAATCAGACTCCTTCTCTCTCATCTCCCTCTGTTTCAAATCAGACTCCTTCTCTCTCATCTCCCTCTGTTTCAAATCAGACTCCTTCTCTCTCCTCTCCCTCTGTTTCAAATCATTCTCCTTCTCTCGCCTCTCCCACTGTTTCAAATCAGCTTCCTTCTCTCCTCTCCCTCTGTTTCAAATCAGCCTCCTTTCTCTCCCTCTGTTTCAAATCACACTCCTCTCTCCTCCCCCTCTGTTTCAAATCAGCCTCCTTCTCTCTCCTCTCCCTCTGTTTCAAATCACACTCCTCTCTCCTCTCCCTCTGTTTCAAATCATTCTCCTTCTCTCTCTCTCTCCCTCTGTTTCAAATCAGCCTCCTTCTCTCTCCTCTCCCTCTGTTTCAAATCAGCCTCCTTCTCTCTCCTCTCCCTCTGTTTCAAATCACACTCCTCTCTCCTCTCCCTCTGTTTCAAATCAAAGTCCTCCTCTCTCCTCTCCCTCTGTTTCAAATCAGTCTCCTTCTCTCTCCTCTCCCTCTGTTTCAAATCAGCCTCCTTCTCTCCCCCTGTTTCAAATCAGACTCCTTCTCTCCTCTCCCTCTGTTTCAAATCAGCCTCATTCTCTCTCCTCTCCCTCTGTTTCAAATCAGCCTCCTTCTCTCTCCTCTCCCTCTGTTTCAAATCATTATCCTTCTCTCTCCTCTCCCACTGTTTCAAATCAGCCTCCTTCTCTCTCCTCTCCCTCTGTTTCAAATCAGCCTCCTTCTCTCCCTCTGTTTCAAATCAGACTCCTCTCTCCTCTCCCTCTGTTTCAAATCATTATCTCCCCTCTCCCTCTGTTTCAAATCAGCCTCCTTCTCTCTCCTCTCCCTCTGTTTCAAATCAGCCTCCTTCTCTCTCCTCTCCCTCTGTTTCAAATCAGCCTCCTTCTCTCTCCTCTCCCTCTGTTTCAAATCAGCCTCCTTCTCTCTCTCCTCTCCCACTGTTTCAAATCACTCCCTCTCTCCTCTCCCTCTGTTTCAAATCACACTCCTTCTCTCTCCTCTCCCTATGTTTCAAATCATTCTCCTTCTCTCTCCTCTCCCACTGTTTCAAATCAGCCGTCTCTCTCCTCTCCCTCTGTTTCAAATCAGCCTCCTTCTCTCCCTCTGTTTCAAATCAGACTCCTCTCTCCTCTCCCTCTGTTTCAAATCAGCCTCCTTCTCTCTCCTCTCCCTCTGTTTCAAATCAGCCTCCTTCTCTCTCCTCTCCCTCTGTTTCAAATCAGCCCCCTTCTCTCTCCTCTCCCTCTGTTTCAAATCAGACTCCTTCTCTCTCATCTCCCTCTGTTTCAAATCAGACTCCTTCTCTCTCATCTCCCTCTGTTTCAAATCAGACTCCTTCTCTCTCCTCTCCCTCTGTTTCAAATCATTCTCCTTCTCTCGCCTCTCCCACTGTTTCAAATCAGCCTCCTTCTCTCCTCTCCCTCTGTTTCAAATCAGCCTCCTTCTCTCCCTCTGTTTCAAATCACACTCCTCTCTCCTCCCCCTCTGTTTCAAATCAGCCTCCTTCTCTCTCCTCTCCCTCTGTTTCAAATCACACTCCTCTCTCCTCTCCTTCAAATCAAACTCCTTCTCTCTCCTATCCCTATGTTTCAAATCAGACTCCTTCTCTCTCCTCTCCCTCTGTTTCAAATCATTCTCCTTCTCTCTCTCCTCTCCCTCTGTTTCAAATCAGCCTCCTTCTCTCTCCTCTCCCTCTGTTTCAAATCAGCCTCCTTCTCTCTCCTCTCCCTCTGTTTCAAATCACACTCCTCTCTCCTCTCCCTCTGTTTCAAATCAAAGTCCTCCTCTCTCCTCTCCCTCTGTTTCAAATCAGTATCTTCTCTCTCCTCTCCCTCTGTTTCAAATCAGCCTCCTTCTCTCCCCCTGTTTCAAATCAGACTCCTCTCTCCTCTCCCTCTGTTTCAAATCAGCCTCATTCTCTCTCCTCTCCCTCTGTTTCAAATCAGCCTCCTTCTCTCTCCTCTCCCTCTGTTTCAAATCATTATCCTTCTCTCTCTCTCCCACTGTTTCAAATCAGCCTCCTTCTCTCCTCTCCCTCTGTTTCAAATCAGCCTCCTTCTCTCCCTCTGTTTCAAATCAGACTCCTCTCTCCTCTCCCTCTGTTTCAAATCATTATCTCCCCTCTCCCTCTGTTTCAAATCAGCCTCCTTCTCTCTCCTCTCCCTCTGTTTCAAATCAGCCTCCTTCTCTCTCCTCTCCCACTGTTTCAATTCAGCCGTCTCTCTCCTCTCCCTCTGTTTCAAATCAGCCTCCTTCTCTCTCCTCTCCCTCTGTTTCAAATCAGCCTCCTTCTCTCTCCTCTCCCACTGTTTCAAATCAGCCTCCTTCTCTCTCCTCTCCCTCTGTTTCAAATCAGCCTCCTTCTCTCTCCTCTCCCTCTGTTTCAAATCACACTCCTCTCTCCTCTCCCTCTGTTTCAAATCACACTCATTCTCTCTCCTCTCCCTATGTTTCAAATCATTCTCCTTCTCTCTCCTCTCCCACTGTTTCAATTCAGCCGTCTCTCTCCTCTCCCTCTGTTTCAAATCAGCCCCCTTCTCTCCCTCTGTTTCAAATCAGACTCCTCTCTCCTCTCCCTCTGTTTCAAATCATTCTCCTTCTCTCTCTCCTCTCCCTCTGTTTCAAATCATTCTCCTCTCTCCTCTCCCTCTGTTTCAAATCACACTCCTCTCTCCTCTCCCTCTGTTTCAAATCAAAGTCATTCTCTATCCTCTCCTTCTGTTTCAAATCAGACTCCTTCTCACTCCTCTCCCTCTGTTTCAAATCAGCCCCCTTCTCTCTCCTCTCCCTCTGTTTCAAATCATTCTCCTTCTCTCTCTCCTCTCCCTCTGTTTCAAATCAGCCTCCTTCTCTCTCCTCTCCCTCTGTTTCAAATCAGCCTCCTTCTCTCTCCTCTCCCTCTGTTTCAAATCACACTCCTCTCTCCTCTCCCTCTGTTTCAAATCAAGCCTCCTCTCTCTCTCCTCTGTTTCAAATCACTCCTCTCTCCTCTCCCTCTGTTTCAAATCAAAGTCCTCCTCTCTCCTCTTCCTCTGTTTCAAATCAGCCTCCTTCTCTCTCCTCTCCCTCTGTTTCAAATCAGACTCCTCTCCCTCTGTTTCAAATCAGCCTCCTTCTCTCTTCTCTCCCTCTGTTTCAAATCAGCCTCCTTCTCTCTCCTCTCCCTCTGTTTCAAATCATTATCCTTCTCTCTCCTCTCCCACTGTTTCAAATCAGCCTCCTTCTCTCTCCTCTCCCTCTGTTTAAAATCAGCCTCCTTCTCTCTCCTCTCCCTCTGTTTCAAATCACACTCCTCTCCCTCTCCCTCTGTTTCAAATCAAACTCCTTCTCTCTCCTCTCCCTTTGTTTCAAATCAGACTCCTCTCTCCTCTCCCTCTGTTTCAAATCAGCCTCCTTCTCTCCCTCTGTTTCAAATCAAAGTCATTCTCTATCCTCTCCCTCTGTTTCAAATCAGACTCCTTCTCTCTCCTCTCCCTCTGTTTCAAATCACTTCCTTCTCTCTCCTCTCCCTTTGTTTCAAATCAGACTCCTTCTCTCTCCTCTCCCTCTGTTTCAAATCAGCCTCCTTCTCTCCCTCTGTTTCAAATCAGACTCCTCTCTCCTCTCCCTCTGTTTCAAATCACTTATCTCCTCCCTCTGTTTCAAATCAGCCTCCTTCTCTCTCCTCTCCCTCTGTTTCAAATCAGCCTCCTTCTCTCTCCTCTCCCTCTGTTTCAAATCAGCCTCCTTCTCTCTCCTCTCCCTCTGTTTCAAATCAGCCTCCTTCTCTCCTCTCCCTCTGTTTCAAATCATCTCTCTCCTCTCCCTCTGTTTCAAATCAGACTCCTTCTCTCTCACTCTCCCTATGTTTCAAATCATTTCTTATCTCCTCTCCCTCTGTTTCAAATCAGCCTCCTCTCTCTATGGGATCCTCTCTCCTCTGTTTCAAATCGCCTCCTTCTCTCTCCTCCCTCTGTTTCAAATACTCCTTCTCTCCTCTCCTCTGTTTCAAATCAGCCCCTTCTCTCTCCTCTCCCTCTGTTTCAAATCAGACTCCTTCTCTCTCATCTCCCTCTGTTTCAAATCAGACTCCTTCTCTCTCATCTCTCTGTTTCAAATCAGCCTTCTCTCTCCTCTCCCTCTGTTTCAAATCATTCTCCTTCTCTGCTCCTCTCCCACTGTTTCAAATCAGCCTCCTTCTCTCTCCTCTCCCTCTGTTTCAAATCAGCCTCCTTCTCTCCCTCTTCCCTCTGTTTCAAATCAGCCTCCTTCTCTCTCCTCTCCCTCTGTTTCAAATCACACCTCCTTCTCTTTAAATCAAACTCTCCTCTCCCTCTATGTTTCAAATCAGACTCCTTCTCTCTCTCTCCCTCTGTTTCAAATCATTCTCCTTCTCTCTCTCCTCTCCCTCTGTTTCAAATCAGCCTCCTTCTCTCTCACTCTCCCTCTGTTTCAAATCAGCCTCCTTCTCTCTCCTCTCCCTCTGTTTCAAATCACTCCTCTCTCCTCTCCCTCTGTTTCAAATCAAAGTCCTCCTCTCTCCTCTCCCTCTGTTTCAAATCAGCCTCCTTCTCTCTCCTCTCCCTCTGTTTCAAATCAGCCTTCTCTCTCTCCCTCTGTTTCAAATCAGACTCTCTCTCTCCTCTCCCTCTGTTTCAAATCAGCCTCATTCTCTCTCCTCTCCCTCTGTTTCAAATCAGCCTCCTTCTCTCTCCTCTCCCTCTGTTTCAAATCATTATCCTTCTCTCTCCTCTCCCTCTGTTTCAAATCAGACTCCTTCTCTCTCCTCTCCCTCTGTTTCAAATCAGCCTCCTTCTCTCCCTCTGTTTCAAATATCTCTTCCACTCTCCCTCTGTTTCAAATCAGCCTCCTTCTCTCTCCTCTCCCTCTGTTTCAAATCAGCCTCCTTCTCTCTCCTCTCTCCTCTGTTTCAAATCAGCCTCCTTCTCTCTCCTCTCCCCTGCTTTCAAATCAGCCTCCTTCTCTCTCCTCTCCCTCTGTTTCAAATCAGCCTCCTTCTCTTCTCTCCCTCTGTTTCAAATCAGCTCCTCTCTCCTCTCCCTCTGTTTCAAATCAGCACCTTCTCCTCTCCCCTCTGTTTCAAATCAGTCTCTCCTTCTCTCTCCTCTCCTCTGTTTCAAATCAGCACTCTCTCTCTCTCCCTCTGTTTCAAATCAGCCCCCTTCTCTCCTCTCCTCTGTTTCAAATCAGACTCCTTCTCTCCTCTCCCTCTGTTTCAAATCATTCTCCTTCTCTCTTCCTCTCCCTCTGTTTCAAATCAGTCTCCTTCTCTCCTCTCCCTCTGTTTCAAATCAGCCTCCTTCTCTCCCTCTGTTTCAAATCAAAGTCATTCTCTATCCTCTCCCTCTGTTTCAAATCAGACTCCTTCTCTCTCCTCTCCCTCTGTTTCAAATCAGTCTCCTTCTCTCTCCTCTCCCTCTGTTTCAAATCATTCTCCTTCTCTCTCTCCTCTCCCTCTGTTTCAAATCAGCCTCCTTCTCTCTCCTCTCCCTCTGTTTCAAATCAGCCTCCTTCTCTCTCCTCTCCCTCTGTTTCAAATCACACTCCTTCTCTCTCCTCTCCCTCTGTTTCAAATCAGTCTCCTCTCTCTCCTCTCCCTCTGTTTCAAATCAGATTTCTCCTTCTCTCTCCTCTCCCTCTGTTTCAAATCAGACTCCTTCTCTCTCCTCTCCCTCTGTTTCAAATCATTCTCCTTCTCTCTCCTCTCCCTCTGTTTCAAATCAGCCTCCTTCTCTCTCCTCTCCCTCTGTTTCAAATCAGTCTCCTTCTCTCTCCTCTCCCTCTGTTTCAAATCAGACTCCTTCTCTCTCCTCTCCCTCTGTTTCAAATCACTCCTTCTCTCTCCTCTCCCTCTGTTTCAAATCAGTCTTCTCTCTCCTCTCCCTCTGTTTCAAATCAGACTCCTTCTCTCTCCTCTCCCTCTGTTTCAAATCAAACTCATTCTCTCTCCTCTCCCTCTGTTTCAAATCAGACTCCTTCTCTCTCTCTCCCTCTGTTTCAAATCAGTCTCCTTCTCTCTCCTCTCCCTCTGTTTCAAATCAGATCCTCTTCTCTCTCCTCTCCCTCTGTTTCAAATCAGCTCCTTCTCTCCTCCTCCCTCTGTTTCAAATCAGCCTCCTTCTCTCTCCTCTCCTCTGTTTCAAATCAGCTCCTTCTCTCTCCTCTCCCTCTGTTTCAAATCAAACTCCTTCTCTCTCACTCTCCCTCTGTTTCAAATCAGACTCCTTCTCTCTCCTCTCCTCTGTTTCAAATCAGACTCTTTCTCTCTCTCTCCCTCTGTTTCAAATCAGATCCTTCTCTCTCTCTCTCCCTCTGTTTCAAATCAGCTCCTTCTCTCTCCTCTCCCTCTGTTTCAAATCAATATCCTTCTCTCTCCTCTCCCTCTGTTTCAAATCAGCTCCTTCTCTCTCCTCTCCCCTCTGTTTCAAATCAGACTCCTTCTCTCTCCTCTCCCTCTGTTTCAAATCAACTCCTTCTCTCTCTCTCCCTCTGTTTCAAATCAAACTCCTTCTCTCTCCTCTCCTCTGTTTCAAATCAGACTCCTTCTCTCTCCTCTCCCTCTGTTTCAAATCAGACTCCTTCTCTCTCCTCTCCCTCTGTTTCAAATCAGCCTCCTTCTCTCTCCTCTCCCTCTGTTTCAAATCAGCCTTCTCTCTCCTCTCCCTCTGTTTCAAATCAGCCACCTTCTCTCTCCTCTCCCTCTGTTTCAAATCAGACTCCTTCTCTCTCCTCTCCCTCTGTTTCAAATCAGCTCCTTCTCTCTCCTCTCCCTCTGTTTCAAATCAGCTCCTTCTCTCTCCTCTCCTCTGTTTCAAATCAGACTCCTTCTCTCTCCTCTCCCTCTGTTTCAAATCACACTCCTCTCTCTCTCCCTCTGTTTCAAATCAAACTCCTTCTCTCTCCTCTCCCTCTGTTTCAAATCAGACTCCTTCTCTCTCCTCTCCCTCTGTTTCAAATCAGACTCCTTCTCTCTCCTCTCCCTCTGTTTCAAATCAGCCTCCTTCTCTCTCCTCTCCCTCTGTTTCAAATCAGACTCCTTCTCTCTCCTCTCCCTCTGTTTCAAATCAGACTCTTCTCTCTCCTCTCCCTCTGTTTCAAATCAGACTCATTCTCTCTCTCTCCCTCTGTTTCAAATCATTCTCCTTCTCTCTCCTCTCCCTCTGTTTCAAATCAGCCTCCTTCTCTCTCCTCTCCCTCTGTTTCAAATCACCCTCCTTCTCTCTCCTCTCCCTCTGTTTCAAATCACACTCCTTCTCTCTCCTCTCCCTCTGTTTCAAATCAGACTCCTTCTCTCTCCTCTCCCTCTGTTTCAAATCAGACTCCTTCTCTCTCCTCTCCCTCTGTTTCAAAATCTATCCTTCTCTCTCCTCTCCCTCTGTTTCAAATCAGCCTCCTTCTCTCTCACTCTCCTCTGTTTCAATCAACCTCCTTTCTCTCTCCTCTCTCCCTCTGTTTCAAATCAGCCTCCTTCTCTCTCCTCTCCCTCTGTTTCAAATCAGACTCCTTCTCTTTTTCTCCTCTCCCTCTGTTTCAAATCAAACTCCTTCTCTCTCTCCTCTCCCTCTGTTTCAAATCAGACTCCTTCTCTCTCCTCTCCCTCTGTTTCAAATCAGACTCCTTCTCTCTCCTCTCCTCTGTTTCAAATCAGCCCCCTTCTCTCTCTCTCCCTCTGTTTCAAATCAGCCTTCTCTCTCTCCCTCTGTTTCAATCAGACTCCTTCTCTCTCCTCTCCCTCTGTTTCAAATCACTCTCCTTCTCTCTCCTCTCCCTCTGTTTCAAATCAGACCCCTTCTCTCTCCTCTCCCTCTGTTTCCAAATCGCCCCCTTCTCTCTCCTCTCCCTCTGTTTCAAATCAGCTTCTCCTTCTCTCTCCTCTCCCTCTGTTTCAAATCAGACTCCTTCTCTCTCCTCTCCCTTTGTTTCAAATCAGACTCCTTCTCTCTCCTCTCCCTCTGTTTCAAATCAGACTCCTTCTCTCTCCTCTCCCTCTGTTTCAAATCACACTCCTTCTCTCTCTCCTCTCCCTCTGTTTCAAATCAGCCTCCTTTTCTCTCCTCTCCCTCTGTTTCAAATCAAACTCCTTCTCTTCCTCTCCCTCTGTTTCAAATCAGACTCCTTCTCTCTCCTCTCCTCTGTTTCAAATCAGACTCTCCTTCTCTCTCCTCTCCCTCTGTTTCAAATCAGCCTCCTTCTCTCTCCTCTCCCTCTGTTTCAAATCGTCTCCTTCTTCTCTCTCCTCTCCCTCTGTTTCAAATCAGCCTCCTTCTCTCTCCTCTCCCTCTGTTTCAAATCAGCTCCTTCTCTCTCTCTCCCTCTGTTTCAATCACTCTCTCTCTCCCTCTGTTTCAAATCAGACTCATTCTCTCTCCTCTCCCTCTGTTTCAAATCATCATCTCTCTCTCTCCCTCTGTTTCAAATCAGACTCCTTCTCTCTCCTCTCCTCTGTTTCAAATTATTATCATTCTCTCTCCTCTCCCTCTGTTTCAAATCAGCCTCCTTCTCTCTCCTCTCCCTCTGTTTCAAATCAGCCTCCTTCTCTCTCCTCTCCCTCTGTTTCAAATCAGCCTCCTTCTCTCTCCTCTCCCTCTGTTTCAAATCGACTCTTCCTTCTCTCCTCTCCCTCTGTTTCAAATCAGCCTCTTCTCTCTCTCCCTCTGTTTCAAATCAGCCTCCTTCTCTCTCCTCTCCCTCTGTTTCAAATCAGACTCCTTCTCTCTCTCTCCTCTGTTTCAAATCAGCCTCCCTTCTCTCTCCTCTCCCTCTGTTTCAAATCAGACTCCTTCTCTCTCCTCTCCCTCTGTTTCAAATCAGCTCTTCTTCTCTCTCCTCTCCCTCTGTTTCAAATCAGACTCCTTCTCTCTCCTCTCCCTCTGTTTCAAATCAGCCTCCTTCTCTCTCCTCTCCCTCTGTTTCAAATCAGCCTCCTTCTCTCTCCTCTCCTCTGTTTCAAATCAGTCTCCTTCTCTCCCTCTCCCTCTGTTTCAAATTCAGACTCCTTCTCTCTCCTCTCCCTCTGTTTCAAATCAACTCCTTCTCTCTCCTCTCCCTCTGTTTCAAATCAGACTTCCTTCTCTTCTCTCCCTCTGTTTCAAATCAGACTCCTTCTCTCTCCTCTCCTCTGTTTCAAATCATACTTCTCTCTCCTCTCCCTCTGTTTCAAATCAGCTCCTTCTCTCTCCTCTCCCTCTGTTTCAAATCAGACTCCTTCTCTCTCTCCCTCTGTTTCAAATCAGACTCCTTCTCTCTCCTCTCCCTCTGTTTCAAATCAGACTCTCTCTCCTCTCCCTCTGTTTCAAATCACTCCTTCTCTCCTCTCCCTCTGTTTCAAATCAGCCTCCTTCTCTCTCCTCTCCCTCTGTTTCAAATCAGACTCCTTCTCTCTCCTCTCCCTCTGTTTCAAATCAGACTCCTTCTCTCTCCTCTCCCTCTGTTTCAAATCAGACTCCTTTCTCTCTCCTCTCCCTCTGTTTCCAAATCAGACTCCTTCTCTCTCCTCTCCCTCTGTTTCAAATCAGACTCTTCTCTCTCCTCTCCCTCTGTTTCAAATCAGACTCCTTCTCTCTCCTCTCCCTCTGTTTTCAAATCAGACTTCTCTCTCTCTCCCTCTAATCTCTCTCTGTTTCAAATCAGACTCCTTTCTCTCCTCTCCCTCTGTTTCAAATCAGTCCTTCTCTCTCCTCTCCCTCTGTTTCAAATCAAGCCTCCTTCTCTCCTCTCCCTCTGTTTCAAATCAGACTCCTTCTCTCTCCTCTCCCTCTGTTTCAAATCATTCTCCTTCTCTCTCTCCTCTCCCTCTGTTTCAAATCAGCCTCATTCTCTCTCCTCTCCCTCTGTTTCAAATCAGCTCCTTCTCTCTCCTCTGTTTCAAATCAGACTCCTTCTCTCTCCTCTCCCTCTGTTTCAAATCAGCCTCCTTCTCTCTCTCTCCCTCTGTTTCAAATAACTCCTTCTCTCCTCTCCCTCTGTTTCAAATCAGCTCTCCTTCTCTCTCCTCTCCCTCTGTTTCAAATCAGCTCTCTCTCCTCTCCCTCTGTTTCAAATCAGACTCCTTCTCTCTCCTCTCCCTCTGTTTCAAATCAACTCCTTCTCTCTCCTCTCCCTCTGTTTCAAATCAGCCTCCTTCTCTCTCTCCTCTCCCTCTGTTTCAAATCAGCCTCCTTCTCTCTTCCCTCTCCCTCTGTTTCAAATCAGCCTCCTTCTCTCTCCTCTCCCTCTGTTTCAAATCAGACTCCTTCTCTCTCCTCTCCCTCTGTTTCCAAATCAGTACTCCTTCTCTCTCCTCTCCCTCTGTTTCAAATCAGACTCCTTCTCTCTCCTCTCCCTCTGTTTCAAATCAGACTCCTTCTCTCTCCTCTCCCTCTGTTTCAAATCAGACTCCTTCTCTCTCCTCTCCCTCTGTTTCAAATCAGACTCCTTCTCTCTCCTCTCCCTCTGTTTCAAATTATTATCCTTCTCTCTCCTCTCCCTCTGTTTCAAATCAGCCTCCTTCTCTCTCCTCTCCCTCTGTTTCAAATCAGCCTCCTTCTCTCTCCACTCTCCCTCTGTTTCAAATCAGCCTCCTTCTCTCTCCTCTCCCTCTGTTTCAAATCAGCCTCCTTCTCTCTCCTCTCCCTCTGTTTCAAATCACTCCTCTCTCTCTCCCTCTGTTTCAAATCAAACTATTCTCTCTCTCCTCTCCCTCTGTTTCAAATCATTCTTCTCTCTCCTCTCCCTCTGTTTCAAATCAGACTCCTTCTCTCTCCTCTCCCTCTGTTTCAAATTATTATCCTTCTCTCTCCTCTCCCTCTGTTTCAAATCAGCCTCATTCTCTCTCCTCTCCCTCTGTTTCAAATCAGCCTCCTTCTCTCTCCTCTCCCTCTGTTTCAAATCAGCCTCCTTCTCTCTCCTCTCCCTCTGTTTCAAATCAGACTCCTTCTCTCCTCTCCCTCTGTTTCAAATCAGCCCCCTTCTCTCCTCTCCTCTGTTTCAAATCATCCTTCTCTCTCTCCTCTCCCTCTGTTTCAAATCAGACTCCTTCTCTTCTTCTCTGTTTCAAATCAGCCCTTCTCTCTCTCCCTCTGTTTCAAATCAGACTCCTTCTCTCTCCTCTCCCTCTGTTTCAAATCAGCCCCCCTTCTCTCTCCTCTCCCTCTGTTTCAAATCAGACTCCTTCTCTCTCCTCTCCCTCTGTTTCAAATCAGCCTCCTTCTCTCTCCTCTCCCTCTGTTTCAAATCAGCCTCCTTCTCTCTCCTCTCCCTCTGTTTCAAATCAGCCTCCTTCTCTCTCCTCTCCCTCTGTTTCAAATCACACTCCTCTCTCTCTCCCTCTGTTTCAAATCAAACTCCTTCCCTCTCCTCTCCCTCTGTTTCAAATCAGACTCCTTCTCTCTCCTCTCCCTCTGTTTCAAATCAGACTCCTTCTCTCTCCTCTCCCTCTGTTTCAAATTATTATCCTTCTCTCTCCTCTCCCTCTGTTTCAAATCAGACTCCTTCTCTCTCCTCTCCCTGTGTTTCAAATCAAACTCCTTCTCTCTCCTCTCCCTTTGTTTCAAATCAGACTCCTCTCTCCTCTCCCTCTGTTTCAAATCAGCCTCCTTTTCTCCCTCTGTTTCAAATCAAAGTAATTCTCTCTCCTCTCCCTCTGTTTCAAATCAGACTCCTTCTCACTCCTCTCCCTCTGTTTCAAATCAGCCCCCTTCTCTCTCCTCTCCCTCTGTTTCAAATCATTCTCCTTCTCTCTCTCCTCTCCCTCTGTTTCAAATCAGCCTCCATTTCTCCCTCTGTTTCAAATCAAAGTAATTCTCTCGCCTCTCCCTCTGTTTCAAATCAGACTCCTTCTCACTCCTCTCCCTCTGTTTCAAATCAGCCTCCTTCTCTCTCCTCTCCCTCTGTTTCAAATCACACTCCTCTCTCTCTCCCTCTGTTTCAAATCAAACTCATTCTCTCTCCTCTCCCTCTGTTTCAAATCAGACTCCTTCTCTCTCCTCTCCCTCTGTTTCAAATTATTATCATTCTCTCTCCTCTCCCTCTGTTTCAAATTATTATCCTTCTCTCTCCTCTCCCTCTGTTTCAAATCAGCCTCCTTCTCTCTCCTCTCCCTCTGTTTCAATTCAGCTTCCTTCTCTCTCCTCTCCCTCTGTTTCAAATCAGCCTCTCCTCTCTCTCTCAATCCTCTCTCTCCTCTGTTTCAAATCAGACTCATTCTCTCTCCTCTCCCTCTGTTTCAAATCAGACTCCTTCTCTCTCCTCTCCCTCTGTTTCAAATCAGACTCCTTCTCTCTCCTCTCCCTCTGTTTCAAATCAGTCTCCTTCTCTCTCCTCTCCCTCTGTTTCAAATCAGCCTCCTTCTCTCTCTCTCCCTCTGTTTCAAATCAGCCTCCTTCTCTCTCTCCTCCCTCTGTTTCCAAATCAGACTCCTTCTCTCTCCTCTCCCTCTGTTTCAAATCAGCCTTCCTCTCCCTCTGTTTCAAATCAGTCCTTCTCTCTCCTCTCCCTCTGTTTCAAATCAGACTCCTTCTCTCTCCTCTCCCTCTGTTTCAAATCAGCCTCCTTCTCTCTCCTCTCCCTCTGTTTCAAATCAGACTCCTTCTCTCTCCTCTCCCTCTGTTTCAAATCAGACTCCTTCTCTCTCCTCTCCCTCTGTTTCAAATCACACTCCTCTCTCTCTCCCTCTGTTTCAAATCAAACTCATTCTCTCTCCTCTCCCTCTGTTTCAAATTATTATCCTTCTCTCTCCTCTCCCTCTGTTTCAAATCAGACTCCTTCTCTCTCCTCTCCCTCTGTTTCAAATTATTATCCTTCTCTCTCCTCTCCCTCTGTTTCAAATCAGCCTCCTTCTCTCTCTTCTCCCTCCGTTTCAAATCAGCCTCATTCTCTCTCCTCTCCCTCTGTTTCAAATCAAATCCTTCTCTCTCCTCTCCTCTGTTTCAAATCAGACTCCTTCTCTCTCCTCTCCCTCTGTTTCAAATCAGACTCCTTCTCTCTTCCTCTCCCTCTGTTTCAAATCAGCCTCCTTCTCTCTCCTCTCCCTCTGTTTCAAATCAGCCTCCTTCTCTCTCCTCTCCCTCTGTTTCAAATCAGACTCCTTCTCTCTCCTCTCCCTCTGTTTCAAATCAGCCCCCTTCTCTCTCCTCTCCCTCTGTTTCAAATCAGACTCCTTCTCTCTCCTCTCCCTCTGTTTCTAAATCAACCCCCTTCTCTCTCCTCTCCCTCTGTTTCAAATCAGACTCCTTCTCTCTCCTCTCCCTCTGTTTCAAATCAGCCTCCTTCTCTCTCCTCTCCCTCTGTTTCAAATCAGACTCCTTCTCTCTCCTCTCCCTCTGTTTCAAATCAGACTCCTTCTCTCTCTCCTCTGTTTCAAATCAGCCTCCTTCTCTCTCCTCTCCCTCTGTTTCAAATCAGACTCCTTCTCTCTCCTCTCTCCCTCTGTTTCAAATACTCTCTCTCCCTCTGTTTCAAATCAAACTCCTTCTCTCTCCTCTCCCTCTGTTTCAAATCAGACTCCTTCTCTCTCCTCTCCCTCTGTTTCAAATCAGACTCATTCTCTCTCCTCTCCCTCTGTTTCAAATTATTATCCTTCTCTCTCCTCTCCCTCTGTTTCAAATCAGCCTCCTTCTCTCTCCTCTCCCTCTGTTTCAAATCAGACTCCTTCTCTCTCCTCTCCCTCTGTTTCAAATCAGCCCCCTTCTCTCTCCTCTCCCTCTGTTTCAAATCAGCCCCCTTCTCTCTCCTCTCCCTCTGTTTCAAATCAGACTCCTTCTCTCTCCTCTCCCTCTGTTTCAAATCCTCATTCTCTCTCTCTCTCCCTCTGTTTCAAATCAGACTCCTTCTCTCTCCTCTCCCTCTGTTTCAAATCAGACCTCCTTCTCTCTCTCTCCCTCTGTTTCAAATCAAACTCATTCTCTCTCCTCTCCCTCTGTTTCAAATTATTATCCTTCTCTCTCACTCTCCCTCTGTTTCAAATCAGACTCCTTCTCTCTCCTCTCCCTCTGTTTCAAATTATTATCCTTCTCTCTCCTCTCCCTCTGTTTCAAATCAGCCTCCTTCTCTCTCTTCTCCCTCCGTTTCAAATCAGCCTCATTCTCTCTCCTCTCCCTCTGTTTCAAATCACACTCCTCTCTCTCTCTGTTTCAAATCAAACTCCTTCTCTCTCCTCTCCCTCTGTTTCAAATCAGACTCCTTCTCTCTCCTCTCCCTCTGTTTCAAATCAGACTCCTTCTCTCTCCTCTCCCTCTGTTTCAAATTATTATCCTTCTCTCTCCTCTCCCTCTGTTTCAAATCAGCCTCCTTCTCTCTCCTCTCCCTCTGTTTCAAATCAGCCTCCTTCTCTCTCCTCTCCCTCTGTTTCAAATCAGCCTCCTTCTCTCTCCTCTCCCTCTGTTTCAAATCAGACTCCTTCTCTCTCCTCTCCCTCTGTTTCAAATCAGCCCCCTTCTCTCTCCTCTCCCTCTGTTTCAAATCAGACTCCTTCTCTCTCCTCTCCCTCTGTTTCAAATCAGCCCCCTTCTCTCTCCTCTCCCTCTGTTTCAAATCAGACTCCTTCTCTCTCCTCTCCCTCTGTTTCAAATCAGCCCCCTTCTCTCTCCTCTCCCTCTGTTTCAAATCAGACTCCTTCTCTCTCCTCTCCCTCTGTTTCAAATCAGACTCCTTCTCTCTCCTCTCCCTCTGTTTCAAATCAGCCTCCTTCTCTCTCCTCTCCCTCTGTTTCAAATCAGACTCCTTCTCTCTCCTCTCCCTCTGTTTCAAATCACACTCCTCTCTCTCTCCCTCTGTTTCAAATCAAACTCCTTCTCTCTCCTCTCCCTCTGTTTCAAATCAGACTCCTTCTCTCTCCTCTCCCTCTGTTTCAAATCAGACTCATTCTCTCTCCTCTCCCTCTGTTTCAAATTATTATCCTTCTCTCTCCTCTCCCTCTGTTTCAAATCAGCCTCCTTCTCTCTCCTCTCCCTCTGTTTCAAATTCAGCCTCCTTCTCTCTCCTCTCCCTCTGTTTCAAATCAGCCTCCTTCTCTCTCCCTCTCCCTCTGTTTCAAATCAGACTCCTTTCTCTCTCCTCTCCCTCTGTTTCAAATCAGCCCCCTTCTCTCTCCTCTCCCTCTGTTTCAAATCAGCCCCCTTCTCTCTCCTCTCCCTCTGTTTCAAATCAGACTCCTTCTCTCTCCTCTCCCTCTGTTTCAAATCAGCCCCCTTCTCTCTCCTCTCCCTCTGTTTCAAATCAGACTCCTTCTCTCTCCTCTCCCTCTGTTTCAAATCAGACTCCTTCTCTCTCCTCTCCCTCTGTTTCAAATCACACTCCTCTCTCTCTCCCTCTGTTTCAAATCAAACTCCTTCTCTCTCCTCTCCCTCTGTTTCAAATTATTATCCTTCTCTCTCCTCTCCCTCTGTTTCAAATCAGACTCCTTCTCTCTCCTCTCCCTCTGTTTCAAATTATTATCCTTCTCTCTCCTCTCCCTCTGTTTCAAATCAGCCTCCTTCTCTCTCCTCTCCCTCTGTTTCAAATCAGCCTCCTTCTCTCTCCTCTCCCTCTGTTTCAAATCACACTCCTCTCTCTCTCTGTTTCAAATCAAACTCCTTCTCTCTCATCTCCCTCTGTTTCAAATCAGACTCCTTCTCTCTCCTCTCCCTCTGTTTCAAATCAGACTCCTTCTCTCTCCTCTCCCTCTGTTTCAAATTATTATCCTTCTCTCTCCTCTCCCTCTGTTTCAAATCAGCCTCCTTCTCTCTCCTCTCCCTCTGTTTCAAATCAGCCTCCTTCTCTCTCCTCTCCCTCTGTTTCAAATCAGCCTCCTTCTCTCTCCTCTCCCTCTGTTTCAAATCAGACTCCTTCTCTCTCCTCTCCCTCTGTTTCAAATCAGCCCCCTTCTCTCTCCTCTCCCTCTGTTTCAAATCAGACTCCTTCTCTCTCCTCTCCCTCTGTTTCAAATCAGACTCCTTCTCTCTCCTCTCCCTCTGTTTCAAATCAGACTCCTTCTCTCTCCTCTCCCTCTGTTTCAAATCAGTCTATTTTTTAAACAGATGTTATTAGCAGCAGCTCACACCTAGTTCTTGCATCTCATTCTCTGGTGTATGTATGTGAGCGGGGGGGTTCTTCTAAAGCTGTATCCAGTGGAGTGGTACTGTACTTGGATAGCTGTATCCAGTGGTACTGTTTGGTGTGTTTTTGTGGGGTAATGATGACTAGTTCTTCGTGGAGACTTCATTTAGGATAGGAGAATCACATTACATAATTTCGATTGTAAACACTTAGGAAGAGGGTGTTGTGTTCCTCTTATCTCCATGGTAACTGTGTGTGTGTGTGTGTGTGTGTTTGTGCGTGTGCGTGTGCGTGTGCGTGTGGCGCGCGTGTTATAGAGTCGTAAGTTGGAGTCAGACACTGGGAGCCAGGCAGAGGAGCACAGTCTGAACAAGGAGGCCAGGAAGTGGGCAACCAGAATGGCCCGAGAACACAAGAACATCGTCCACTACAAGAGAGTGAGTCCAGATCATCTTTGAAAACCAGATGTGATTTTAGTCTGTGATATTTAAGTGTGTGTGTGTGTGTGTGTGTGTGTGTGTGTGTGTGTCTGCCATTAGTACCTGGAGGAGTGTGAGACACTGGGAGTCCCTCAAACAGAGCAGGGCCGGCTTGATCTGGAGCTGAAGATGGAGGATACCAAAGAGAACATCCGCAAGGCAGAGGTGAGTGAGTTCGTAAGAAGGAAAGGTAGACCTATACACCTAGAGGCTGCAGCATACCCTCTTCACCCCCCCTCTCTCCAGGTAGAGTTGTCTCTCCATCGATTCTCTCAGAGACAGCCTGTCAGACTGTGAATCAGATCGATGCATCTCCTCTCCTCTCCCTCCTCCTCCCCTCTCCCTCCTCCTCTCCTCTCCCTCCTCCTCCCATCTCCTTCCTTTAATCTCTGTCCTCTGTCTCTGTGATTTCCCTCTGTCTGGCACCCCCTGCTGGCTGATATAGTCATAACGCCCACAGACAGAGATGAGAAACGTACACAGCTATGGACCACTCTCCACCTCGCCCCTCCCTCCCCCTCTCTCCATCTCCCTCCCCTCTCTCCATCTCCCTCCCACCCCCTCTCTCTCCCAGCCCCCATTATCTCCTGCTATCTGTTGAATGTTTGATGAATCCATTTAGATCTAATGGGTCCAGGGGGGAGGGGCAGAGCCAGGACAACCAATCTATGGTGGGCGGGGTCAGAGGAGGAAGCAATATTGATGAAAGTGTACTCAATAATTAACCACACTCCACTTCCTGATACTGATCAGACATTAAAGCGCTTTTATCGCCATCTAAATGTACTGTAATGAGTTTATCTCCCTGTACTTCCTGTGTACCTACATACTACTTACCTGGGATAGATTGAGTGTTGATGGGATAGATTGAGTCCTCCAACGTCCCCTGTCAGTTGTATTGATTACCCAGCAGTCTGTGTGTGTGTGTGTAACCTCTCTCTCTCTCTCACTCCAGACAGTAAAGCTGAAGGCAGAGGCTCGTCTGGACCTGCTGAGACAGGTGGGTGTTGCCGTGGATACCTGGCTGAAGAGCGCCATGAACCAGGTGATGGAGGAGCTGGAGAATGAGCGCTGGGCTACAGTAAACTACACTACCCACGATCCCTCACTCTCGGTGAGACACCTGCCCTTCCTCCCTTTCACTACACCACCGTCCCTCACTTTGGAGGAAACTACCCACAATCCCTTACTACACTCCCTGCAATGCCTCTCTCCCACTACCTGTCATCACCACAGACTCATGTTTATTTACCAAAGGGCAGCCAAGGCATGTGTGTGTGCTTCAGCACTTTGGTCCTGTGTGCCTAGTTCTGTGTGTGTGTGTGTGTGTGTGTGTGTGTGTGTGTGTGTGTGTGTGTGTAGGATGTTGAGGTAAGCAGTCTCTGCTCCTATTCACCACTTAACATTCTGTTCACATGACACTGCAGCAACCACCAAAGAGAGAGAGGGAGGGGGGTGAAGGGAGAGAGAGAGAGAGAGAGGGAGGGAGGGAGAAGGAGGAGAGAGTGGGAAAGTGATAATGGGTGAAACTGGAACCAAAGGAGAGAAGGGGGGTGGAGAGGGGAGAAAGGAAGAGAAGAGTGACAGTTAGAGAACTAGTAGAGGGAGTTGTCTGTTCCCTTGGCCCAGTGTGATGGAGAAGAAAGTATCTCCTAATCAATTAACCTTTCCCCAAAGGTGATAACTACTACCATAATGTAGTAGAAGCCTCTTCTAAGAATCCCTTCTGGCCATTAATAAGTACAGCTATGTTTGCTTGACAACTACAAGGTGTTTATTTAGCTATCATTATTAAAACCAGAATGGACTGTTTCTTTTTTAACTCATCATTCCAATCTAAATGTCTTAACCTAGATAAGAAGAGGAAACTCCTTCCACTGCTTACAATATGAGGAATATATGCAGGGAGGGGAAACACACACACACACACACACACACACACACACACACACACACAGCTGTTATTTTTCTACTCCGATGGAGGTGTAGAGTTTAGTGATGTCTAAGCTCCTTATCAGGAACATAGTGAGTTTTGAACACACGCAGAGCAAAACACACACACAGTTGTTTTGTCCTCGTTGGGTTGCTGTGTCCGGTCCCAAGGGGGACGGGCCCATATGCCACCTGGATCACCTGATCTCCCTGAGCCAATGAGGTTCCCTGAGGAAAGGTAGAGGAGGGGTCAGGACATAAAGGTTTTACAACGACACACTTCACATCACCTGACTCAGAAGGACAAGGAGAGAGAACCGGAGTCAGACGGAACCACACTGGAGCATTTGGACCTAGCTCATAGTGACGTGTCTATGTGTAGGGCCCGGTTGACCTGGAGCGGTCGGAGGGGGAGGAGTGTGAGGAGAACATGGAGGTGTTTGATGACAGCAGCTCCAGCCCCTCGGGGACCCTCAGGAACTACCCACTCACCTGCAAAGTCCTCTACTCATACAAGGTAATACACACACACACACTGAACACACACGCACACACACTGAACACACACACACACATTGTTACACACACACACACTGGTATACACACACACACACACACACACACACACACACACTGGTATACACACACTGTTACACACACACACACTGTTACACACACACACACACTGGTATACACACACACTGGTATACACACACACACACACACACTGGTATACACACACACACATACACACGTACACACACACACCCACTGAACAACGTATTTGCTTAGCTGTGCAATTGTATTTCCACACATTCTTTATCTAGACAGATTATGTAGTAATATGTACATTAAGATGAAGGGGTGTAAAGAGCTGTGTGTGTAAGCTTTGTTTGTTCCCACACGGTCAGGGTCAGGGTCAGGGTCAGGTCAGGGTCAGGGTCAGGGTCAGGGTCAGGGTCAGGGGGCCCCACCCACCCACACGGTCAGGGTCACGGTCAGGGTCAGGGTCAGGTCAGGGTCAGGGGGCCCCACCCACCCACACGGTCAGGGTCAGGGTCAGGGTCAGGGTCACGATCAGGGTCAGGGTCAGGTCAGGGTCAGGGGGCCCCACCCACCCCACACGGTCAGGGTCAGGGTCAGGGTCACGATCAGGGTCAGGTCAGGATCAGGTCAGGGTCAGGATCAGGGGGCCCGGGGGGGGCCCCACCCGGGGGGGCCCCACCCACCCATCAGGTCAGGATCAGGGGGCCCCACCCACCCATCAGGTCAGGATCAGGGGGCCCCACCCACCCATCAGGTTAGGATCAGGGGGCCCCACCCACCCATCAGGTCAGGATCACCCACCCATCAGGTCAGGATCAGGGGGCCCCACCCACCCATCAGGTCAGGATCAGGGGGCCCCACCCATCAGGTCAGGATCAGGGGGCCCCACCCATTAGGTCAGGATCAGGGGGCCCCACCCATCAGGTCAGGATCAGGGGGCCCCACCCATCAGGTCAGGATCAGGGGGTCCCACCCATCAGGTCAGGATCAGGGGGCCCCACCCATTAGGTCAGGATCAGGGGGCCCCACCCATCAGGTCAGGATCAGGGGGCCCCACCCATCAGGTCAGGATGAGGGGGCCCCACCCATCAGGTCAGGATCAGGGGGCCCCACCCATCTGAACACTGGGTTATATGTAACATAAGAGCCATTAAATATCAGTTATCTGTTTAATACCCTCCTTTTATCCTCTCTCCTCCCTTCTCCCCTTTCCTCTCTCTCACTCTCTCTCTCTCTCTCTCTCTCTCTCTCTCTTTCTCTCTCTGTCTGTCTCTCTGTCTTTCGCTCTCACTCTGTCTCTCGCTCTTTCTCTCTCTGTCTGTCTCTCTCTGTCTGTGTCTCTGTCTGTGTCTCTAGGCGTCTCAGCCAGATGAGTTGAGTATAGAGGAGCATGAGATGTTGGAGGTCATAGAGGATGGAGACATGGAGGACTGGGTCAAGGTAACAACAACCACAATCAGACAGTAAACACACAGCACTGTCTAATATAGTCCTCTTTCATTGGTTGACGAGGGCTGTCCTTTAACACAGAGCTCTGTAATTGGTTAACGGTCTAACATCCTGTTGTGTAATTGGTTGTTTCAGGCGAGGAATAAGAGGGGGCTGATTGGCTACGTACCAGAGAAGTATCTTCAGTTCCCCACCTCTAACAGCCTACTGAGCATGCTCCAGTCTCTAGCTGCTCTGGACGCACGCTCACACACCTCCTCCAACTCCACCGAGCCAGAGATACACACAGGCAGCATCAACGGAGACGCCAGCTGTAAGAACACACACACACACACACACCATTACACACACATGCACACACCACTACACACATATTCACAAAAACCAGGCAAATACAAACACTCTCAAAGACTATAGACACATTTTCAACTTTTTTGTCAGATTGATGAAAACAAAGATCTGAACCCGATGTGTGTTAACTAACTTCAATATTAAAGATCTGAACCCAGTGTGTGTTAACTAACTTCAATATTAAAGATCTGAACCCAATGTGTGTTAACTAACTTCAATAAGTTCAAGCCTCATTGATTGTTCCAGAATTAAGTGATAGTCCTCTTCTCACCCCCCCTCTTCTCTCTCCGCCTCTCCTCTCTCCCTCCCTCCTCTCTCTCCCCCTCCTCTCCTCTCTCCTTTCCCTCCTCTCCTCTCCCTCACTCCTCCCCCTTCCCTCCCTCCTCCCTCCTCCCCCACTCTCCCACTCCTCTCTCCCCAGTGAGTTTTGTGCGAGCGCTGTATGACTACGCGGGCCAGGCGGATGAGGAGCTGTCCTTCCCAGAGGGGGCTGTCATCCGTCTGCTCAACAGAGACACCCAAACGGACGATGGCTTCTGGGAGGGAGAGTTTAACGGACGGGTGGGAGTCTTTCCTTCTGTACTGGTGGAGGACCTGATGGAGAACGGAGCACACACACTGGTAAACACACACACACACACACACTGGTACACACACACACACACACACACACACTGGTACACACACACACACACACACTGGTACACACACACACACACACACACACACTGGTACACACACACACACACACACTGGTAAACACACACACACACACTGGTAAACACACACACACACACACTGGTAAACACACACACACACACTGGTAAACACACACACACACACTGGTAAACACACACACACACACACACTGGTAAACACACACACACACACACACTGGTAAACACACACACACACACACACTGGTAAACACACACACACACACTGGTAAACACACACACTGGTAAACACACACACACACACTGGTAAACACACACACACACACTGGTAAACACACACACACACACACACTTGAGGACAGACACACACACACACACTTGAGAGCAGGACACACACACACACACACACACACACACACACACACACACACACACACTGGTAAACACACACACACACACTTGAGGACAGACAGACAGACACACACACACACACACACTTGAGAGCAGGCACACACACACACACACTGGTAAACACACACACACACACACACACTTGAGGACAGACACACACACACACACACTTGAGAGCAGGCACACACACACACACACACACACACACTGGTAAACACACACACACACACACACACTTGAGGACAGACACACACACACACACACACTTGAGAGCAGAAACACACACACACACACAAATGCATGCACGCATACACACAGCTATATACACTATATATACAAAAGTATGTGGACACCCCTTCAAATTAGTGGATTCGGCTATTTCAGACATCCATGCAATCTCCATAGACACACATTGGCAGTAGAATGGCCTTACTGAAGAGCTCAGTGACTTTCAACGTGGCACCGTCATAGGATGCCACCTTTCCAACAAGTCAGTTCGTCAAATGTCTGCCCTGCTAGAACTGCCCCTGTAAGTGCTGTTATTGTGAAGTGGAAACATCTAGGAGCAACAACGGTTCAGCCGCAAAGTGGTAGGCCACACAAGATCACAGAACGGGACCGCCGAATGCTGAAGCGCGTAAAAATTGTCTGTCCTCGGTTGCAACACTCACTAACGAGTTCCAAACTGCCTCTGGAAGCAACGTTAGCACAAGAACTGTTCGTCGGGAGCTTCATGAAATGGGTTTCCATGGCCGAGCAGCCGCACACAAGCCTAAGATCCCCATGCGCAATGACAAGCGTCAGCTGGAGTGGTGTAAAGCTCGCCGCCATTGGATGCTGGAGCAGTGGAAACACGTTCTCTGGAGTGATGAATTACGCTTCACCATCTGGCAGTCCGCCAGACGGGTTTGGCGGATGCCAGGAGAACACTACCTGCCCCAATGCATAGTGCCAACTGTAAAGTTTAGTGGAGGAGGAATAATGGTCTGGGACTGTTTTTAATGGTTCAGGCTAGGCCCCTTAGTTCCAGTGAAGGGAAACCGTAACGCTACAGCATACAATGACATTCTAGATGATTCTGTGCTTCCAACTTTGTGGCAACAGTTTGGGGAAGGCCCTTTCCTGTTTCAGCATGACAATGCCCCCATGCACAAAGCGGGGTCCATAAGGAAATGATTTGTTGAGATCGGTGTGAATGAACTTACTGGCCTGCACAGAGCCCTGACCTCAACCCCATCGAACACCTTTGGGATTAATTGGAACGCTGACAGCAAGCCAGGCCTAATTGCCCAACATCAGTGCCCGACCTCACTAATGCTCGTGGCTGAATGGAAGCAAGTCCCTTCAGTAATGTTCCAACATCTAGTGGAAAGCCTTCCCAGAAGAGTGGAGGCTGTTTATAGTAGTAAAGGTGGGACCAACTCCACATTAGTGTCCATGATTTTGGAATGAGATATTCAACGAGCAGGTGTTCACATACTTTTGGTCATGTAGTGTATTTGGGTCCATGATGAAACATGGCGTCCAGTAATGTGTCTGTTTGTCTGTTATGTCTAGTTTTGTGATTGGTTTGGGAGTAGTCGTATCCTTCCTGGAGTTGTTTATTGTAGATAACGGAGTGATTAGAACTACTCCTACTCTAGTCCTCTGAGAATACCAGCTCTGTTATCTTGGTTTGAGCTGAGTGCTGAAAGGTATGTCGCCTGGCTAACTCCCTGCCTGTCGGCCTGGAGAAAAGTGACATGGATATTGTGTTTTCAATGGTTATGAATAAGTCACGATATGCAGAATCTGTGAAAGATGGTTGACATTGTCCTCTAACCCCTAACTTTCCCTCTCTTTCTCTTTGTCTCCCTCCCTCTCTCTCTCTCTCTCTTTCTGTCTCCATCATTCTATCTTTCCTCCCCCTCCAGATCTCTCCATCTTCGAGGCTGCCCTCCTCCCTGCCACCCCTCCCTCTGTATGACCAGCCCCCCTGCAGCCCCTACGCCACCCCAGACACCCCCACCCCTCCGCCCCTCCCTCGATCACCCTCTGTCAACGGGGAACACAAGCCACCTCCCACAATGCACAAGGGACCCACTCACAGTAAGAAAGTGACCAATGCTGGGTTTTTTGTTTTTACACATGTAAGAAAGAGTAACATGACAATTACATACAGTAGGTAAGACTGTAAAAAGAGTACATCAGCGTAATTTCTCTCTCTCTCACTCAATGAAAAAAAAAAAATCAATTGAAGGGGCTTTATTGGCATGGGAAACATGTTTACATTGCCAAAGCAAGTGAAGTAAATGATAAGCAAAAGTTAATTAAACAATAAAAAAATGAACAGTAAACTCTCTCTCTCTTTCTGTCTGTCTCGGTCTGCCTGTCTCTCTTTCTTTCTCTCCGTCTCGTTCTCTCTATCGCTCTCTTTCTGTCTCTCTCTCTCTCTTTTTCTGTCTTTCTCTCTCTCTCTCTCTCTCTCTTTCTGTCTCTCTATCGCTTTCCATGTCCCTCTCTCTCTGTCTCTTGCTCTCTGTCTCTCTCATCAGATCATAGTTCAGCTCTGAGTCCAGTGTCTCCAGAGTTCCCCCAGCCCCCCCGGTTCACTCCCGATGGAGGCCCCAGCAAACTACGACCTGTAAGCCACCCCAAAACCTCAACCTTTCAACAGCCTTAGATCAAGACCAGTATTGGGAGATGTAGTGTGGATCTAAATTAATTGAATGTAGATGAGATTTGTGTTTAATGCCCCGCCCTCTCTCCCGCCCCATAGGTACGTGCAGCCCCCCCGCCCCCTAAGCAGAAACCTCGCAAAAAGGCAGAGAAGACTGAGGAGGTGGAGATCACACTGGTGTGACAGACAGAGGGACAGATGCAGACCTGGATGACTGACCTTTGACCTGGGCTTCACCTCTAACCTTTGAACCATAGAACTCCCCCCCTTCACTCCCCCCTACCTCCCTCCACTGGGAAGAACTCCCCCTTCACTCCCCCCTACCTCCCTCCACTGGGAAGAACTCCCCCTTCACTCCCCCCTACCTCCCTCCACTGGGAAGAACTCCCCCTTCACTCCCCCCTATCTCCCTCCACTGGGAAGAACTCCCCCTTCACTCCCCCCTATCTCCCTCCACTGGGAAGAACTCCCCCCTACCTCCCTCCACTGGGAAGAACTACCCCTTCACTCCCCCCTACCTCCCTCCACTGGGAAGAACTCCCCCTTCACTCCCCCTACCTCCCTCCACTGGGAAGAACTCCCCCTTCTCTCCCCCTACCTCCCTCCACTGGGAAGAACTCCCCCTTCACTCCCCCTACCTCCCTCCACTGGGAAGAACTCCCCCCTTCACTCCCCCTATCTCCCTCCACTGGGAAGAACTCCCCCTACCTCCCTCCACTGGGAAGAACTCCCCCTTCACTCCCCCTACCTCCCTCCACTGGGAAGAACTCCCCCTTCACTCCCCCTACCTCCCTCCACTGGGAAGAACTCCCCCTTCACTCCCCCCTACCTCCCTCCACTGGGAAGAACTCCCCCCTTCACTCCCCCTACCTCCCTCCACTGGGAAGAACTCCCCCTTCACTCCCCCCTACCTCCCTCCACTGGGAAGAACTCCCCCTTCACTCCCCCTACCTCCCTCCACTGGGAAGAACTCCCCCTTCACTCCCCCCTACCTCCCTCCACTGGGAAGAACTCCCCCTTCACTCCCCCCTACCTCCCTCAACTGGAAAGAACTCCCCCCTTCTCGCCCCCCTATCTCCCTCCACTGGGAAGAACTCCCCCCTACCTCCCTCCACTGGGAAGAACTCCCCCTTCACTCCCCCTACCTCCCTCAACTGGAAAGAACTCCCCCCTTCTCGCCCCCCTATCTCCCTCCACTGGGAAGAACTCCCCCTACCTCCCTCCACTGGGAAGAACTCCCCCTTCTCTCCCCCCTACCTCCCTCCACTGGGAAGAACTCCCCCCTTCTCTCCCCCCTACCTCCCTCCACTGGGAAGAACTCCCCCTTACCTCCCTCCACTGGGAAGAAAGAAGGGAAGGAAGATGGTTCTGTCTCCTAGCAACAAGGAGTAGCAGCCCCTCCTCTCCCTCTCAGGGTCAGACTGTCTGTTGCCTGAACTTTGCTCTCATCTGGCAGCCATTTTGAATGAAAGGAATTCAGCGGGAGGAAGAGGAGGAGGAAGAGGAGGAGAAAAAGGAGAGGGGGAGAGTTGCGATGAAAGGGAGTTTTATCTATGTGAGCTGGGTTTCCCCTGTTCTTGCCATATATAGTCATATCATACGTGTTTAATGTGTATTAGTACAGTATATTACTGTTGTCATAGGAATGTTCCGAATTATGCGCAACGTTTCATATTAGCCTATCCCGCTGAATGGAGTATCTATTTGATATGTAGTAGAAGTTGATCCATATTGCAACCTAAAATAGCATTGTACATACAGTTAAAGGGTATGGTGAGATGGAGGGAGAGAGGGAGAGGGGGAGAGAGAGAAAGGTGGGGCTGGATCCTCCCTGAACGTCCTCCCGCCATCTCTCGCTCCTTCTCAGACAGACTGTTCTGTCTATTTGCAGTTTGTATGGATCAGTGGTAACCATTCACACACACACACACACACTGAGATACACACACACACACACACAGATAAGCCTTCTCAGCTTCAACCTCTGATGAACAGCTTGTGTTTTGTATCACTAATATTTAGTCCTCAATAGGAACCGCAGTGGAGACAGTTGAACTGGTCTAAGAAATGGGGTCAGACCTTTGGTGTTTTTCACCTCTGGTTGTATCCCCTGTCAGGCTTCTGTTTATCCTTCACAGATACAGATACCTGCATTTAGTGCTTTACGGTTGCTGTTTTCTCTGATGGCCTGTCAGAATCAACCCCTGTCCTGGTTCTGGGTTGGACCGGGCAGCTCTCTCTCTCTCTCTGGTGTATCACTGCTGGGGTCTGAGTGAGTGGGTTGTTTTAGGTTGAGTGGGATGTTGAGTGGAGAGAGACTGTATTTATACGACTGAATGAACGAACGCAGAGGTCCACCCGAAAAGAAGGAGTGGAGAAAAGAAGGGAGTAGAAAACAACATCATCACAGAGGACAACATAACCAGAGGAGCTGCACCACAGAGGACAACATGACCAGAGGAGCTGCACCACAGAGGACAACATAACCAGAGGAGCTGCACCACAGAGGACAACATGACCAGAGGAGCTGCACCACAGAGGACAACATGACCAGAGGAGCTGCACCACAGAGGACAACATGACCAGAGGAGCTGCACCACAGAGGACAACATGACCAGAGGAGCTGCACCACAGAGGACAACATGACCAGAGGAGCTGCACCACAGAGGACAACATGACCAGAGGAGCTGCACCACAGAGGACAACATAACCAGAGGAGCTGCACCACAGAGGACAACATAACCAGAGGAGCTGCACCACAGAGGACAACATAACCAGAGGAGCTGCACCACAGAGGACAACATAACCAGAGGAGCTGCACCACAGAGGACAACATGACCAGAGGAGCTGCACCACAGAGGACAACATGACCAGAGGAGCTGCACCACAGAGGACAACATAACCAGAGGAGCTGCACCACAGAGGACAACATGACCAGAGGAGCTGCACCACAGAGGACAACATAACCAGAGGAGCTGCACCACAGAGGACAACATGACCAGAGGAGCTGCACCACAGAGGACAACATGACCAGAGGAGCTGCACCACAGAGGACAACATGACCAGAGGAGCTGCACCACAGAGGACAACATAACCAGAGGAGCTGCACCACAGAGGACAACATGACCAGAGGAGCTGCACCACAGAGGACAACATAACCAGAGGAGCTGCACCACAGAGGACAACATAACCAGAGGAGCTGCACCACAGAGGACAACATGACCAGAGGAGCTGCACCACAGAGGACAACATAACCAGAGGAGCTGCACCACAGAGGACAACATGACCAGAGGAGCTGCACCACAGAGGACAACATAACCAGAGGAGCTGCACCACAGAGGACAACATGACCAGAGGAGCTGCACCACAGAGGACAACATGACCAGTGGAGCTGCACCACAGAGGACAACATGACCAGAGGAGCTGCACCACAGAGGACAACATGACCAGAGGAGCTGCACCACAGAGGACAACATGACCAGAGGAGCTGCACCACAGAGGACAACATAACCAGAGGAGCTGCACCACAGAGGACAACATGAGCAGAGGAGCTGCACCACAGAGGACAACATGACCAGAGGAGCTGCACCACAGAGGACAACATGACCAGTGGAGCTGCACCACAGAGGACAACATGACCAGTGGAGCTGCACCACAGAGGACAACATGACCAGAGGAGCTGCACCACAGAGGACAACATGACCAGAGGAGCTGCACCACAGAGGACAACATGACCAGAGGAGCTGCACCACAGAGGACAACATAACCAGAGGAGCTGCACCACAGAGGACAACATGACCAGAGGAGCTGCACCACAGAGGACAACATGACCAGAGGAGCTGCACCACAGAGGACAACATAACCAGAGGAGCTGCTTTGTGTCACCTTTTTGTTCATTCCTATTTTAAGACTGTAGCCATGCTTTTATTATTTAAACCAGGAAATTTACTTTGTTTCAATCACCTTTTTTGTTGTTGTGATTTTGCTTCCGCGTCCTACCCACTGACCTCCTCAAACTAACAATCAATTAAACAATCAGATCAGTTTGACTGATATATTGACCACCTCTCTACTGAGCCCCTAAAGTTACTGAAGAGGAAAGGGTCTGGTCTTACTTGTAACCTTTCAGTTTGACCCTTGAACTTTGACATATGATTTTGAAAGCAATTCAGACTGATTAATCAGGTCCTAACATCTCACACAGCGATTGGCTTGCACATTTCCAACCTGCCACACTGATAGGGCATACTACCGTAAATGAAACTATTGTATAGAAGATACAACTATACACCCTGTGAGGATGTACCTTACCGTAGGTCAATATCCATTACCAGCCCCTTCAAGCAAGCCTTCCTAAACCCAACCTAGGGAGACATCATAGCACTTTATTCCCTTTGATTGGGTTTATTCTCTTGTTTGATTTTCTGATGTTTTTCAGTGTTGCTGTCTCATTCTTGCTGCACCTCCCTAACCTCTGACCCCTATCCTCTGACCCCTAACCTCTGACCCCTATCCTCTGACCCCTAACCTCTGACCCCTATCCTCTGACCCCTATCCTCTGACCCCTAACCTCTGACCCCTATCCTCTGACCCCTAACCTCTGACCCAGCATCGTGTTCTACGGAAGCCAGGGAACCATTTGGTATTGGAGGGTGAGGTGCTACTTTAGAATGGTGTTATAAAATAAAAATAAAGATTTGAATTGAATTATGAAACAATATAAGGAATATTGAATGAACGTGGAGAGAATGTGGATTTGTTAGTTTTAGGTGGTGTATGAGTTTTGAGAGTGATTATAATGCGAGGGGAGGAAGGATACGATCCTATCTTTGCTTGGCTAGTTTGGTCTGCTCTAAACCATGCCCTCCTTGATCTCTCTGAGATCTTTAGAACATTTATCAAACTTGTTTTGAAGTTTATGGTTAACATCAACGTCCTCCATCTTGTTAGAAAGCTGTTCTCAACCTCAGATCAAGCCAACACTTTTATTACAATATGTCTGTTGTTATGGTTAATCTCTCTGGTCAAATATAACTCTGTAATCTTCCTCTACGAAACAGTCCTGTGTCCCTGTAGTTTTAGTTTATTTTAGCATTTTTTTTATAAATCTATTTTATTTTGTTTTGATTTGATTTGGAGATGTTTCCGAGCTGCTAAATCAGTGTAGTTGAACAACAGGCCTTCTCTCTTCTGACTGTTGCCATAGTGACAACATTGAGAACAGATGCAAATTATTTCTGCATATTATTGGCTGTAAAAAAAAAAAAAAAAAAAAAGTTTGTATTTATTGTGTACAAATGTTAAATAATAAAACGGAGGGAAAAATACTTGTGTTACCCTTTTTATTCTTCACAGTAGACTTATAAGACTTGTGGTACAATATCTGTCTGGTGTGCGTGTGACTCAGAGAGGGTGTGTTCATTATCCAGAACAGCATCAGAAGGCAGTTTCCTGAAGGGAACAGCGAGGGGGAGGAGAGTCGGGGCGAGGGGGGGAGGGAGAATCGTTTAGGCAGGACTCACCACCCTGTGCTGGTTCGTTACTTTGGTCCTACTAAATAGTTTCCATATATTATTTTTTTTGTCCCGTGTGGATGCTATTTTCAGTTGATATCTTATTGTTGCCTCTGACAGACTCATGGATAACTCCCGAACAGCCTCATGCAAGTCCTGTGTCAAGGTTTACCTGTGCTCTAATCCAGAAGGTACAGCAGGCCTGACTGTGTGTGCTGTGTGTAACTGATTGGAGAAGGAATGGAAGTATAACCAGTGTGTGTGTTCTAGACTGCGTTGTGGAGCGCAGGGCTCTGAGGGAAAGTGTGTTTCCCAGGCTGAGGGAGCACTGCAGACACACACACGGACTGGACTTCAAGGTGAGAGATCACCTCTGTTTTGATGTTGGAATGGATATAATACTGTAGGAAGGTCTTATTTAGCTTGTCCTGTATCATACTGTAGGAAGGTCTTATTTAGCTTGTCCTGTATCATACTGTAGGAAGGTCTTATTTAGCTTGTCCTGTATCATACTGTAGGAAGGTCTTATTTAGCTTGTCCTGTATCATACTGTAGGAAGGTCTTATTTAGCTTGTCCTGTATCATACTGTAGGAAGGTCTTATTTAGCTTGTCCTGTATCATACTGTAGGAAGGTCTTATTTAGCTTGTCCTGTATCAGTTGGTGAACTATTCAGTGCCCCTCATGGTGGAGAGACACGGAGAGTGAGATCAAAGCCTCTACAGAAGCCTGCCTTTAGGAGCAGTTAAACTCAATACATTCTACTGGGATAGAGGATGTTCTCACAATGGTGCCATGAAGAGAGAGGAGGGGAGGGGTTTGTTATTGTTGAGTATGAACAGGTGCTGAGTGACTGTGTGTGTGTTGAGTGTGAGTTTACCTTCAGGCAATATTATATGTTTGTGAAATTATCTCTATTGAGCAGCAGGAGTTATGAGCTTGATGAAGAGAACCGATATTCAGATGGACTAGAGGTTTTGTAAATGTATTTTTACAGCTGTGTGAACCATAATACATTTCATACTATATGTTTGACAATAAATAATCTCTCTCCAGAATATTGTAGTTAAGTAGACCCACACACTGAAGCTGACTCTCAGGTGACAATACTAGGCCCAGCTTTTGCTATGATCTAGGGAAGCTATAAAGGTCTGATTCAATATGATGTTCTGTGTGTGTGTGTGTGTGTGTGTGTGTGTGTGTGTAGGTGATAGACCCTTATGAGGCAAGTGATCCCAGAACAGGGCCAGACCAGCAGACTAGACAAAAGCTACTGCAGGCGTGTAGAGAAAGCTCTGATGGACCCTACCTAGTGGTAAGTCACTATATCTGTGTCCCAAATCAACCCCTACACCCTACTTAGTAAATTTAGTATAACCCTTGTCCCTAATCAACCCTACACAAATGTAGTAACTCCTGTACTTCTCTGTGTGTCCTGTGGGTGGCGCTGCAGGCTCTGGTGGGGGAACAGTATGGTGCTGCGTGTTTACCTGCCCAGGTGGAGGTGGCAGAGTTCCACATGCTGCTCCAGGTGTGCCAGCGAGCGGGCATCAGTACCCACGCTCTAGAGAAGGAATACCTGAGAGACGAGAATACAGTACCCCCATCCTTCTGTCTGCAGCGACACAAACACCTTCACACACATCCGCACCCCGACACACAGGTGAGGACAAATCACCAGGTAGACACACACACACACACACAGTGCAGCACAGATCATGATGATCTTTTTCTCAGACAGATGAGAAGACAGGAGAAACAGGTGTCGAAGAAGAGGAGGAGGAGGAGATGAGGAAGGTTTTGCAGGCTGCTGTGAGTCAGTGTGTTCAGGAGGGTCTCCTAACAACAGAGAGAGCCCTTGGCTACTACAGGTCAGGTGAGCGAGATGAGTGAGTGAAATGATCGTGAAAAAGAACGATCTGCACACTGAAATGCATAAGAGAATGTTTCAAAGCGAGGCTTAAATAGCAAAATACTGTTTTCTAGTTTATATTTATTCTTTAACTACACTGAACTAAAATATAAACGCAACAATTTCAAAGATTTTACTGAGTTACAGTTCATATAAGGAAATCAGTTAATTGAAATAAATTCATTACGCCCTAATCTATGGATTTCACATGACTGGGAATACAGATATGCATCTGTTGGTCACAGATACCTTAAAAATAAAGGTAGGGGCGTGGCTCAGAAAACCAGTCAGTATCTGGTGTGACCACCATTTGCCTCATGCAGCACGACACATCTCCTTCGCATAGAGTTGATCAGGCTGTTGATTGTGGCATGTGGAATGTTGTCCCACTCCTCTTCAATGGCTGTGTGTTGCTGGATATTGGCGAGAACTGGAACACGCTGCCGTACACGTCGATACAGAGCATCCCAAACATGCGCAATGGGTGCTTGGATTTTGCCAACCATAATGATTGTTGCCTATGTAGGCCTATTGGATAATTATTAAATCATTATTTATTGAAGTTCTTGTCTCTCATCATCATTGAATCTCTGCTAGCTAGCTACATGCTAATGATTTATTTATCGAATGAATAGAATGATTAGAATGAATGACTGGGTCAAAACATGAGAATATAACTAATAACCAGCCCGCTTGGCTAGAAACTAATGTACTATTTTGTTAGAAATTGAGTAATTCAAATCTGGTATTGGAATAAGAGAAAACATAATCAAGAGATATTCAATTCAAGCTAAATTTATTATATGCAAAATGTATGTATGATAAGTATGATGGTTCGTATACGGGCTCACTGAAATACCACGCAGGGCAGACAGAGAACTAATCCATTGTTACAGGTTCTTCCTCAAATACTCTGACAGAGAGAGAGTTCCCTCCTCTCTGCTGGCCAATCAGAGTAGAGACTGAGCGTGGTTTAGACTTACTCAGCCAATCCGTTGGCGCACGGGCTAGTCCCAGGCCCTTGGCGCATCCCTGCTGCCAGGTGTCTAGCTGTTTTGCAATTTATCCAGAAAGTCAGCACTTTTGCAGTACACGTCCTTGGACGGTTCACAGATCACAAAGAGAGAGTGTTCGGGTATTGTGAGACATAAGTTCTTATCTGTCCCTAACGTTCCACACATGAATCACAGCCTGTTATGTGAAACAATTTATATCAGTATAGTACAAACCTATGCTCATCATTAATGCATTCCTTCTAAGCTATTCATCACATACAAATCCAATTATTAGAAAAAAAATCCCAACACTTTAAAATAATGTTTTTAATTAAAAAAAATGTTTTTATATTTTTTTATAAATATGTTGCCAAACGTTTTATAAAAGCAATGAGGCCCTCGAACCCTAGGATTATCGTGTGATAAATCCCTCCTAAGGGCTGTTCCTAAAAGCTCAGACACACCGGTAAAATTGTTCAACGTTTGCCTGCCGACAGTACTTGGCACCTCTGAATAGTGTTGGCAGTCAATCTCTTTTGTGTTCACACAGAAAAGACCTTGGAAGTCGTCAGCCTCTCAGCCTTGTTAAAATACTACAACCCAGAAGGTGGCAGTAGTGTTGTTTGGCAATACATATCTGTGCGTATTGCTTATGGTCATATTCCAAGCTATCTGCGCTAAAGTTGCTATTTTGTAGAAAGCCCTTGTTGATACTAGCCAGATGGCCACAGTTAGATATCTACCTAGCAATATGATGAATAAACAATTTAATTCACCTCTCCATAATCCCATGCTGCCAGTGCCAGCCCATTGCCAAATGTTTAGCTAGCTAGCTAACGTTAGCATATACGCTAGCTATCATAACATAGCTAGCTAGCTAGCTAAGGACATTGCACTAATTTGGCAGCTTCATGAAAACGAGCTAATCCATTGTGATTTCATTACAACAAAGACAGTACAATTTCAATATAGGCTAAAACTGCTTCTCCAATAGAAATCCCAGATCACATTTGTAAGGGATGTCATGGCGACATTGGCTAGCAAAACTCATGCATAGAAACAAGTCATCGGGTCTAACGGACGTATCGCGCCGAACTACGCATGTGCAGGCTATCAACTCAAAGGCACTCCTTCGATATAAAGTAGTTTTTGACGAAAATGAAAACGTGTCAGTTTGTCACTTTCACGAGGTTGGAGTAATAACATGTTCAACTACTTAAGACATTGGCTCGAATCTAGGTTGTGCCTTTAGATTTAGTGGAAATTAACAATTAAGGAAGAATTCTTCACTTCTCTCATTGACTTCTCAAACCCCAAAGCCTGGTCTGTTTCGCAAGCGTTCCCGGAAGTCTTGCGATGTTGCGGCTCTGGGTTTCGAAACTCTGCGATTATAATGTCAATACTAGCTACAGTGGTTAGCTAGATTGGAGCATCTGTGCACTTAGTTAGCTAACATCCCATAGCCTACGTTGCATATTAAGTGTGACTGGCTTATCCGGGGATGTACAGAGATGCAGTGGGAGAAAATGCACTCTTTTTTTCTTCTTTTTTTGTTGGCTCATCCACGTGGAGGTTCGTGCTTCATAGAAAGTGTTACCATCCATCTTTATTGTTATCAGTAAATATAGACAATTTCTAGCAGCTATTTTTTCCAAGTCTTTAAACTTTCCACAACATGGGAAAAAAACGGAAGTGGGCACAAAGTCAAAATCAAAACAGTTGTTTTATAGATCATTAAAATAATGGGCTCACATACAGTATGTCATCTGTAAGTCAGAATGCAGAGTGAGGTGCACTGGGTGGTCAGTCCAGGACCTGCATCTCTATGCTGGAGGAAACCTCTGCTTGTTGCTGCTTCCATCTCCTGGTGTAAACTGTTACTATAATCACCATAAAAGGCAGAGCTACACAGAGCACTATATGACTGATGTGGGTGTGAACAGTGTTACAGGTAGCTGGGGGAGTGGTAGAGGGACTGACAGATGGAGGACTGTGGCCTGTGAAAGTGAATGGGGATCAGAAGTCAATGGAGGTCTTCACTGTTCCTTTGTCAGTCAGCTGGCATCTCTACTTCCTGTTGTTGTCCTCTTCTTGGAGTGTCACTGTCAGAGGGATGTCACAGACAGACACCTGTGTGAGCTGGTATCTGGATTCTCCCTGCAGCTCTGTACCACTCTCATTTACCCATCTTAAACTAACACTCCTAAGAGCAAATTATGAGTAACCGTTTCTAGGACCATCAATAGAGCACAGAGAGCACCTCAAGGTCAACGCCTCATGAGGTTTTAGATCTGTCACTGATGTGGATGAGGAAATGGAGACGCCAGACAGATACACCTGTGTAACCTCACCGATGTTCTTGGCTTCATCCTCAATGTATTGCTCACAGATATAGATCCCAGCATCCTCAGCTCTGACAAGCTGAGAGCAGTTAGACCCCACCTTCAGTCTCTCAGCTCTCTCTGAGTTTTCAACACACAGTAGCCTACCAGTCAGGAGAAGAGCAGTGCTGATCATCCGTAGCTACACCAGAAGAAGGGATGTAGCTCAGTTGGTAGAGCATGGCGTTTGCAACGCCAGGGTTATGGGTTCGATTCCCACGGGGGGCCAGTATGAAAAAAAAAAAAAAAATGTATGCACTATGGATAAGAGCGTCTGCTACATGACTAAAATGTAAATGTAAAAATGTAAAGTCCAGTATGCTTGTCCACAGCCATGACCTCTCTGTTTTCAGAGTGTGTAATAGTAATGTGTCTCTATAGCCCTTCTAGGTAGAGATTACCATGTGACTTCCTCTTCAGCCTCGACCAATGAGAAGTGACTGAATGGAAACTACATAATGTACCACCTGTGTCCAGCTAGGCCAGACAATTTTCAAGGTTGTGGTTTTTGTTCAGTTCTAAACATATGAGCCACATGAACCCACACTCAGCCCCCATAAGCAACCTAAAACACTGTTGCTATGTCTCTGTCCCCATAGTAACAGATACCCCAGTATCTTTCTATAATCTTGATTTGCACATCCGTCTGAAGAAAGATGTGAAGGTGTGAAATGACTCAATGTTCCCTTCATTGAGGTGCTGTGTTCAAGAGAGAACAGGTGACTTCACCCCCATCTCTCTCTGTAGGTGTAAAGTAAAGGAAGTGGTCGGAGTTGAACAACATCCACTGAAAGAAAGACGAACTGCACTTATATTCACCTCTCTGACATTTCAAATAGCTCCATCACTGTAGTGGGATTTCAGCATATCTATAGGAATTGTACATTCTTCACACGTCTCTCCAGCCATTGAAGTTATTTTAAGTTGTCCAACAGATCACTATGTAATATCCTCTTTATTAAGGTGTACATTTGAAAACTCTATCTCTCCAGCTCTCGACACAGACCTGCGATTCGCTCTGGAGAACCGTCCTAGACATGACATCATCAAACGCTGCCTGGTCTATGTCAACAAGATCTCCAATGGGCGGGGCCAGAGTGAGGGGGCAGACCAATCCCCTAAAGAGCAGCTCCTACACCCCTATCCACCACTCAAGGTAGATGCTTCGCTTTATAACTGATCTAGAATCAGATTACCTTCCCCCCAACCTCAACCTGGGGATGACAAATATCTGACCCTTTATCAGTGGTATTAGGTAAGGAGTAACGTCATCCCCCATCTACCACAGGCTCTGTCCGATGACAGCCTCCTGACCCAGCTCTGTGACCACTTCCTGCCCAGCATGGTGACTTCCTGTCAGCTCCTGGTGTACACCGCAACTTCGGAATGTGACCCTCGTCATGGTTACACCCCCGCCAGGAGGAGGAGCTATGCGGAGGGTCTCTGCCAGCAGCTTTACTCCGACCTCCTGGCTCTGATTGACAGCTCTGTCGCCATGGGAATGGGCAAGTCAGTATTGTCACCTCGTTCTGATGCGTTGACCAGAGAGCAGGCTGAGCAGGAGGAGCTGTGTTCTCTCTATTCCCGTCTCTATGACAACAATCGGCCAGAGGAAGAGGAAGTCAGGTCTTACCTGGAGCAGAAGGAAACACAACACCCACTAGTGGTCGTCGGAGGGCCGTGCACAGGGAAAACTGTGCTGCTGGCACATTGTGCACAACAGGTAGATGGAGCAGTAACTCAGGACATGGGCCATACAGTATCTCATAGAAGTGATTTGAAGTAGAAACTACCTATAGCTTACTTCTATAACACATTACTAGCTACATTACTGACTGAATATCCAGACAACATACATTATAATATCTAATAATATCTTGCTTTAGAAGAGATCTGCAGGGTTCAATCCCAAATGACTGGGACTGCACTGATTGGCGGCGCCATATAACAGCCTGTTTCTCTCTCCTCTCTTCTGCAGGTGAGGTCGTGGCTGAGCGACAGGGATCCAGTGGTGATTATCCAGTTCACCAACCTGTCAGTCAACCTCTCACCTAGACACCTTCTCTCCAGCCTGTGCCACCAGATAGCTCACAGATACAACCATAACCCCAGTACCAGAGACCCTGACCCTACCCTCCCCCAGCTCAGACATAACCTTTCCTCCCTCCTCTCCGTCTCCCCCTCCCCTAAACAACCCCTGGTCCTCATCCTCGACGGCCTAGACCAAGGTTTGACCGTCTCCGGACCCCAAACCATCCAGTGTCTCCCTTCCCCCCTCCCTCCCAACGTCAAACTCATTCTCTCCATCTCCCCCACCCGAACCAATACCCTCCACACCCTTGAACTCCATTACCCACAATCCTCCGCTGCAGTGTTTGGTGTCTCAGGGTGCTGTGTGAGTGTGGGGCTGGGGCCGGTGGAGGGGAGTGGGTGTGTGAGGATGTTGACGGCCCTCCTGGAGGAGTCAGGAAGGACAGTGACATCGGGACAGCAGGGGGTCGTGAACTTGGCCGTGATCTCCTGCCCTCTGACCCTCTACGCTCGCCTCCTGCACAGACACGCCTCGCTGTGGACCTCAGGTACACATCAAAAACACAGTATACACACATCTATCTCTATATACAGTTGAAGTCGGAAGTTTACATACACCTGAGCCAAATACATTAAAACTTAGTTTTTCACAATTCCTGATATTTAATCCTAGTAAAAATTCCCTGTCTTAGGTCAGTTAGGATCACCACTTTATTTTAAGAATGTGAAATGTCAGAATAATAGTAGAGAGAATTATTTATTTCAGCTTTTATTTCTTTCATCACATTCCCAGTGGGTCAGAAGTTTACATACACTCAATTAGTATTTGGTAGCATTGCCTTTAAATTGTTTAACTTGGGTCAAACGTTTCAGGTAGCCTTCCACAAGCTTCCCACAATAAGTTGTGTGAATTTTGGCCCATTCCTCCTGACAGAGCTGGTGTAACGGAGTCAGGTTTGTAGGCCTCCTTGCTCGCAAACACTTTTTCAGTTCTGCCCACACATTTTCTATAGGATTGAGGTCAGGGCTTTGTGATGGCCACTCCAATACCTTGACTTTCTTGTCCTTAAGCCATTTTGCCACAACTTTGGAAGTATGCTTGGGGTCATTGTCCATTTGGAAGACCCATTTGCGACCAAGCTTTAACCTCCTGACTGATGTCTTGAGATGTTGCTTCAATATATCCACATAATTTTCCTTCCTCATGATGCCATCTATTTTGTGAAGTGCACCAGTCCCTCCTGCAGCAAAGCACCCCCACAGCATAATGCTGCCACCCCCGTGCTTCACGGTTGGTATGGTGTTCTTCGGCTTGCAAGCGTCACCCTTTTTCCTCCAAACATAACGATGGTCATTATGGCCAAACAGTTCTATTTTTGTTTCATCAGACCAGAGGACATTTCTCCAAAAAGTACGATCTTTGTCCCCATGTGCAGTTGCAAACCGTAGTCTGGCTTTTTTATGGCGGTTTTGGAGCAGTGGCTTGTTCCTTGCTGAGCGGCCTTTCAGGTTATGTCGATATAGGACTCGTTTTACTGTGGATATAGATACTTTTGTACCTGTTTCCTCCAGCATCTTCACAAGGTCCTTTGCTGTTGTTCTGGGATTGATTTGCACTTTTCGCACCAAAGTACGTTCATTTCTAGGAGACAGAACGCGTCTCCTTCCTGAGGTGTTTATACTTGCATACTATTGTTTGTGCAGATGAACGTGGTATCTTCAGGCGTTTGGAAATTGCTCCCAAGGATGAACCAGACTTGTGGAGGTCTACAATTTTATTTCTGAGGTCTTGACTGATTTCTTTTGATTTTCCCAGCAAAGAGGCACTGAGTTTGAAGGTAGGCCTTGAAATACATCCACAGGTACACCTCCAATTGACTCAAATGATGTCAATTAGCCTATCAGAAGCTTCTAAAGCCATGACATCATTGTCTGGAATTGTCCAAGCCGTTTAAAGGCCCCGTCAACTTAGTGTATGTAAACTTCTGACCCACTGGAATTGTGATACAGTGAATTATTAGTGAAATAATCTGTCTGTAAACAATTGTTGGAAAAATTACTTGTGTCATGCACAAAGTAGATGTCCTAACCGACTTGCCAAAACTATAGTTTGTTAACAAGAAATTTGTGGAGTGGTTGACTCCAACCTAAGTGTATGTAAACTTCCGACTTTAACTGTATCTGGAGCTAATTTCTCTTTCTCTCTGTCCTCTCTCGCGCTCTCCCTCTCAGCATCAGAGGTGACTGATGGGACCCTTCCTGTGGGTGTCCACTCCAGCATCACAGTGTTTCTGGGTCACCTAGAGGAGAAACATGGGTTGGCTCTGGTGTCCCGAGCCCTGAGCTACCTGACCCTCTCCAGGACCGGACTCACAGAGGCTGAGCTCTCTGACCTCCTGTCCAGTGATGACGAGGTGCTGGCTGGTTACGTCTCGGCCAGTGAGCCCCCTCCCCCCAGGGCTAGGGTACCTGAGGTGGAAGTGGAGAGGCTGTTGTTGGATCTGAAGGGGTTTCTGGTGAAGAGGAGTGTTGCGGAGTCTCATGTCCTGTTCTGGGTCAGTAGACATTTTGGGTTGGTGGTGTGTAAGAGGTACCTGAGCTCCTGTGAGATGAGGGAGGAGATGCACACAGCGATGGCCGACTATTTTAATGGTCGCTGGGCCTATGGTAGAGCCAAACCACTAGTCATCAGCCAGAACACAGGACTCAACCAGCCTGGGGCTGTCCCTGACACTGCCCGAATGAAAATATACATCGACAGGCAGCCTCCTGGTCAACCCTATGTGTTTAACTCTGAACCCTCCTCATCCTCTTCCTCCCCCTCTTCTGAGCATGTGCGAGTCAACCTGCACAAGCTTCTGGAACTGCCCTATCACCTGAAGGAGAGTGGCAGGTGGGAGGAGCTAGGGCGAGGGCTGATGATGTCACTGGAGTTCCATCAGGCCATGCTGAGGGCGGGGCTCCTGGGGGATCTGGTAACCCTGCTGGAAGATGGGGAAGGGGAGGGGGCATCCCAGCTCATCTTCCCCAGGGAGAGAGCTCTTCTGGCGGGCATACTGAGGGACTCAACCTGCCTCCTCTGGCGCTCCCCTATGGAGCTGTCCATGGTGATGAAGGTCAGGCTGCTTCCTTTCCTGGGGCTCTGTCCTGAGCTGGAGGGCTATGCTGAGGAGGTGACACAGGGGATCAGGAAGAGGGGCCGTGGGTTAGGAGTGGTGCTCAGTCCTGCCCCCTCTACTGTACCCTCCACACAGTGTTTACTTCCAGAGGCCAGACAGTGTCCTGTTACCGATGCAGCGGGGACAGTGTCTGGGACTGTGGTTGTGATACAGAGTGATGGCTCTGCTTGGGTGTGGAGGGGTAGGGAGGCCGAGGAACTGAAATTGAGCTGTGAACCTCCGCTGAGGTACGTAAGTGTCCGGAGTAGTGGGAGTTTCATCCTCCTCTCGACTCAGTGCAACAGACAGCTCCTGTGGGATGTGAACGGGACAACGTTTTTCCAGGACATACTGAGTCTAGAAAGACGGGAGCCAAAACCAACAGACCAACACGCCAGGACCATAGTTGAAGGGTTCCTCGTGTGTGATGACAGGATGTGTGTGTGGTGGAAAGGTCTGAGCTACGTGAGTGTCTCTAAAGTTTCCACCAGCAAACTCCTCACCCGTTTGCAGTGCCAGAACACTGTGAGGAGTGTGTCTTTTCCCTCTAGTGGTCGGTTTGTGTACTGTGGCCAGGAGAAAGGCGCAGTGTCTATATTTGACACTTCTACAGGCACTCTCACTGCTACCTGCTCCAGTCCAGCAGAGTCATCCGTCATCTCTGTGATTCTCAGTGAGGATGAGGGGGAGATGGCGTGTGTCGACAGCAGAGGGAACATATTGTTATGGGGCGTAGCGACCAAAACAGCTCCCAAACTCCTAAAGGAGTGTTGTAGTGGCAGCAGCCATTTTGAGTTAATCAATACAGACCTATCAGAAGAGAGTAGTATTCTGCTGGTGTGTAAAACCCAGGAGATTGTTCTCTGGGACACGTGTGACTGGGAGCAATGTGACCACTTCAGAGCTCCACAGGGGAAGGCCTTCTCTCAGGCGTTGTTAGCCCAGGACGGACACCTCATCCTGGCTTCGCTAGAGGCCTGTCCCTCTGTGCTGGTGTGGAGGATGACCACTGGTCAGTGTGTCCTCTCCTTAGACACTGGCAGTCCCTCCCAACCCCTCTCACTGCTCAAGATGGAGTGTGTCCTCTCAGTGGTCACACAAAATGGCCACCTCACTAAGTGGGACTCAGAGGTAATATGTGCTGCGGCTATGGTCCCTAGAACGGGGGCAGGCGTGAGGGAGGTGGTGCTGGAGCCAATGGGAGAGCGGTTCTATGTGATTGACGGCTCAGAGGTGTTGTGGAGGTGGAGCTTACAGACAGGAAGTCCGGAGGCTCACTTCCTGCACGACGGCCCCGTGGAGAAGCTGTGTCTCTCTCCAGACGGCAGCCATCTTGTGAGCCTCTCAGGGGAGGATGTTTACGTGTGGCGGAGCGACACGGGACAGAACCTCCACCGTATCCATGGGAGCAGAGCTACAGAGGTTCTGATCACTTCTAACGGTCACATCGGGGTGTGTGTGTCGCAGCTCGGCCTGTCCAGGGTGTGGAAGCTGGCCAGTGGGGGCGTGGTCTGTAACATTCACCTGTACCTGGCTGACGCCCAGGTCTCACCTGAGAGCACCTTCCTGTTAGGCCGTCATCATGGCGACCTGCTCGCCGTCAGCCTGTGGTCTGGCACCGTCAGTAAGCGCTTCTCGTGCTCAGAACGCTATGAACGTTCTACGGTCGTGGCCTTCCGGACCCTGCCGGAACACCCTGACTTTGTGATCGTGATGGCTGCCTCTGGGTCTGTGTACACTTGGAGGGTGACAGAGGAGACGGTATGCCGACAGTTTCTGCTCCCCCAGATGTTCCTGTGCCAGCCACAGGTCTTCCACATGTCCTCTGATGGGAGCTTTGCTGTGCTGTCCACTGATGATGACATCATCACCCTGCTGGACCTGCCCCATGCCAGGCTGTGTAGGGTCAAGGCCCAGGGTCCAGTCCTCAAAGTTTGCTTGGACGACTCTGGACGCTACGCTGTCTACATCTGCCACCCCCCTGCCCAGGGTAATGGCTGTGCCTGTGACCTGCACACTAAGCCAATGCTGGCAGTGGTACGGCTGGCTGACGGGGGGAGACTGGGGAGGTTGTGTCTATGTAAGACCCCCACAGCTCTGGCTGTGAGTGAGGAGCTGTGTGTGTATGTGGGCTTCCAGGATGGGTCTGTGGGCGTGTACTCCATCTCTGACGTCACAGGAAGAGGAGGGGCTGTCAGGGGAAGGATCGATGGGATTGGTCGGGAGAGGCCATGCCGGTGTGACGGTGAGCCAGTGCGATGGTTGCCCCTAGCAACACCCAGCATCACATGGGCCAAGTCTTCTTCAGAGATGACATAACAGATGTAGACCCAACTTGTGTCTTGTTGCCCAGTTTCCTTCTTTATTCATTTTTTGTTTATTTTTGTCCATTGTTACCTGTTAGTAAATGGATTAATAAATAGAATTGATATTAAAATTGTTGTTTTCTGTCCAATATCAATGCTCATATTTGTTCAGCCTGTTGATATGAAACTGGTTACATCATTCTTGATATGCGATGGTGCACATTAACCCTATGAGGTAACCGAATGATTGTGGCTTGCATTCAGAAATAAATTGTCCTATCAGCACAGGTGACTGAGGTCCACCCAAGGTCACATCTGTACCAAAAGTGTCAGATCTTTAGTAACGACAGCAGTAACGACTGGTGTGCTTAAGATACAGTGAGGGAAAAAAGTATTTGATCCCCTGCTGATTTTGTACGTTTGCCCACTGACAAAGACATGATCAGTCTATAATTTGAATGGTAGGTTTATTTGAACAGTGAGCGACAGAATAACAACAACAAAATCCAGAAAAACGCATGTCAAAAATGTTATAAATTGATTTGCATTTTAATGAGGAAAATAAGTATTTGACCCCTCTGCAAAACATGACTTAGTACTTGGTGGCAAAACCCTTGTTGGCAATCAGAGGTCAGACATTTCTTGTAGTTGGCCACTAGGTTTGCACACCAAGTACTTGTAGCCCATTCCAGCCTTGTGTAGGTCTACAATCTTGTCCCTGAAATCCTTCGAGAGCTCTTTGGTCTTGGCCATGGTGGAGAGTTTGGAATCTGATTGATTGATTGCTTCTGTGGACAGGTGTCTTTTATACAGGTAACAAACTGAGATTAGGAGCACTCCCTTTAAGAGTGTGCTCCTAATCTCAGCTCGTTACCTGTATAAAAGACACCTGGGAGCCAGAAATCTTTCTGATTGAGAGGGAGTCAAATACTTATTTCCCTCATTAAAATGCAAATGAATTTATAACATTTTTGACATGCGTATTTCTGGATTATTTTGTTGTTATTCTGTCTCTCACTGTTCAAATACACCTACCATTAAAATTATAGACTGATCATGTCTTTGTCAGTGGGCAAACGTACAAAATCAGCAGGGGATCAAATACTTTTTCCCCCTCACTGTAGGGGTACTATAGAGTACTATAGGAATACTATAGAGTACTATAGAGTACTATAGAGTACCATATAAACTGTATGTATGTATGAATCTGGGTCTGTAAAGACATCAGACAAGCCTCAGCTTTAAAGGTAGACTATGCTAAATGACGTGGCCACGAGCAGCACAGCAGATATTGAGATGAGCGAGATGCAAGTCTTCGCTCTCACAGTCACACAAAGTATCTGCACGCGCACAGTGGGGTAGCCAGGGCACCAAAACAGAGAAGTTGTTGAGCTTCGCTCTTCAACACTCTTTGACCCACTACACTGTTTAATGTTTACTTTCTGCATCTACGTCATATAGCTGAGTCTACCTTTAAGATGGGGGGGGCTTAAATATTAAATCCTGTTCTGATGAAAAAGAGCTTTATGGAAACTTGTGGTCTGAGCTGCACCTCCCCCAATGCATATCACATTCCCTCTCTTACACATATTTACTCAATCTCGCGCTCTCCCGACTACATTCGCAATCACACAATCGCTCTCTCTTTTTAAAAAAACACACACTAACCAGCCCACCAAACAGAAGGACTAAGGTCAAACAAAATAATTAATTTAAAGGATTTTCTGATTTGTGTGTGTCTGTGTGTTCTGGGTTTGGTCATTTCCTATGTGAGAGTGTGCTGACAGATGGGTTAGAATCATCAGCTAGGTGGGAACCTTCCTCTCTCTGTCTGTCCCTGACCTTCTGCCTACACTCCTGTGGACAGACCTGAACACACACACACACACACACACACACACACGCACACACACGCATACACACACTACACTATTATTCCTTCCCCACCCTTGTATGGGGTCAAAACATAAAGGTTTGTTGGGATCAAAGACTTTGGAGACTTTGTTGTCTACCACAGGAGGCTGCTGAGGGGAGGACGGCTCATAATAATGGCCGGAACGGAGCGAATGGAATGGCATCAAACACATGGAAACCATGGAAACCACGTGTTTGATGTATTAGATATAATTCCGCTCCAGCCATTAGCACGAGCCCATTCTCTCGAATTAAGGTGCCACCAACCCCCCTGTGTTGTCTATAGTTCTGCTACTGACATTTTAAAGACATAGTCTAGGACTGGTTGTAAATGTTTTAGCTCATGTTCAAAAAAAAATAATTTTTTTTGAACATACATAATATATCATGAAATAATTAATTTTGCTCATGTGCATATTTGAGGCAATCTTTAGGGACCCCACTGTTACTCATGAGCACCCCCTAGTGGAGGATCCAGAATACAGTATATCGTGGCGTGAAAGATGAGAACTAAACATTTTCAGAAATTCAGCTTAATCCTAACAACCAACATCTACCAAAACAAACCTTACACTTACCCTAGCTACTTAACCCAAAACTACCTAAAGTCCCCATCTGATGTTTTTTCCCTCCACATTGAATCAGCAAGCAATCTGATGCACACACACACACACACACACACACACACATGCTCATACACACATACACACACACACACACAAACGTGACAGCTCATCTATCCATTTCCCAGCATCCTCCAACTTCAGTTCGCCCATCCAGGGCGCCTGCTGTGATTGGTTGAAAAAGGCTGTGGAGTGTGACCTCCAAGGATGCTGGGTTGAGAACCAGAAAGCGAACGCAGAGCCACTGAAAAACCAAACCACACTATTCATACTTCACTTTACACCGGACTTTACGTTATACTGCTAAATCTACCTAATATAACCCAGAACTGATGTAATTCATACATATCGTCCAGAGATGGAAACTCGAGTCTGAGACTCGGACTCGAGTCGCACTTAAGTCGCAAAGAAAATGACTTGCGACTTGACTTAGACTCGTGATCAATTGACTTGAGACTTGACTTGGACTCTAGGTGAGAGACTCGTGAACAATGCAAGTCAGTACTGGGATAGGTTTTTGTTGTGCATTCTGTCAGATAACATGGAACAGGCGGCATTGTAACACAGAGATAGTAGTTTAATACAGAGGGCTGAAAAGCGTTCTAGAACGTCTGCGTCATTTGTACGTCACTGTAGTACTACGGCTAAACAATTGTAATCAGCAACAACGTCATCAGGTGGTGAGGCTTTCGTTATTACATTTGGTTACAAGACCCCTGCAGTATAATGCCAGTGGCAAAAAAAACAAAACGAGATGCTGTTTGCAAAACTTGTGGAATTAACATTAAAGATGCTGGCGCAACTACATCTACCTTCATCCGACATTTGAAAACTCACTGCGAAAGGTCAGTTAGGCTAGCTAGCTAACAACGTTACAATGTGGTGAGACTAATAATAGCCTGTTTAGCAGATGCTAGCTTGATATAGCTAGCTTTCTTGTGTGTCATCTTTTAGCTAACTGGAAATGTATTACTGTAGAATATTTCTCGAAAGGTTAAGAGGTGAGTTGTCAGATAGCTAGGCCTACTTGTTAGCAGAGTTTATTAAATTACATCTCAGCGATATGCATATCACTATGGGATTGAATATACTTTCTGTTGTAGCCTGGTCCTAGGAAGTAATTTAGTATAAAACGAGAGTTCAAAGCATGCAACTTCTTGGACATTTCTGCTGAAAAATCCCATAGACCATATATATTTGTTTGTGTCCTTGTACTTCCATCTCAAGTCAGCAACAACTATCCATCATGTTGTTCATCTGCAGGTTCACTGAATTCTGCAAAGCAAAGGTGGCCAGCGCAGGGACAGAAGGACAGAGCAGAATTGACTCATTCTTGACCACCACAGGTGTCCATGTGTACAGCCAGGGCCACCCCAGGCAGAAGGCCATAACAGAGGCTATACTGCAAGACCTGATCATTTCCTGCAACCTGCCTATGTCCTTAGTGGACAACCCTCACTTTAGGCATTTCATGTCAGCGGTAGATGACAAATATAGACCAGTAAGTAGGCCCACGTTGACCAGGCGCCTGCATGACTTAACACTGAACAAAGAGGCTACAATCAAAAGTGCCCTAGAGAAGACAGAATCAGTGTCTGTCGCTGTAGATGTATGGACTGACAGGACCACGAGGGGCTTCATGGGAGTAACGGCCCATTACATGGCCATGGAAGAGAAAAAACTCCCAGACTGGAGTCAGTTCTGTTGAGCTGTGATAGATTCACAGGGTCACACACTGGGGAAAGAATCAGTGATACATTTGAAGTAATATGTGATAATTTTGGCATAAAACATAAATTAGATTATATCATATGTGATAACGCTGCAAATATGAAAAAGGCCTTCACAGTTTGTTTCCCCAAAGCAAGCAATGATCATGATGATGATGATGATGATGTGGATAACCCCAGCCTATGGGAAGAATTTGGTGAAGAGTACAATGCTGATGTTGAAGCTATCCAAACCAACTGCAGGCAACAGCGCTTACAGTGCTTTGCCCATTCATTACAACTGGTGATTAGAGATGGACTAAAGGAAACAACAATCATAAACAGTGTGAAGGCTAAGGTCACTAAACTTTGCAGCTTACTACATACTACCTGTGGTCTGAAAGAAGCATTTGAAGCTGAGTTCGGAGCCAATCGTAGTATCCCTGCTGCTGTGTCTACCAGAAGGAATTCCATCCTCCATCTTGTTAAATCAGTCACCAATCGGAATCAACAAAGCCTCAATACTCTACTTGAGTCCCAAGGACACAAGGAGCTCTGCTTATCGCCAAGGGAATGGAGCCAGCTATTGGAGCTAGTGGACATTTTGACATTTTGTCCAGGCCACCGACCTTACTCAGGGGGGAGAAAGTGGTGACTCTCAGTGCTGCCCTTCCTTGTGTACTGTCACTCAACTATCATCTGCAAAGTATACTGAGCAAGTCGTCACCTAGTCAGTCTAGTAAAAGCACTGCAGCAGTCCCTCAAACGCCGATTCCACGGGGTGTGTGCGAATGTCAGAATGGAGCACTCGGATGAACAGGCAACAAAACGTCCATTTGGTGACAATGTACAGTGGGGAAAAAAAGTATTTAGTCAGCCACCTGCAAGTTCTCCCACTTAAAAAGATGAGAGAGGCCTGTAATTTTCATCATAGGTACACGTCAACTATGACAGACAAATTGAGAAAAATAAATCCAGAAAATCATATTGTAGGACTTTGAATGAATTTATTTGCAAATTATGGTGGAAAATAAGTATTTGGTCACCTACAAACAAGCAAGATTTCTGGCTCTCACAGACCTGTAACTTCTTCTTTAAGAGGCTCCTCTGTCCTCCACTCGTTACCTGTATTAATGGCACCTGTTTGAACTTGTTATCAGTATAAAAGACACCTGTCCACAACCTCAAACAGTCACACTCCAAACTCCACTATGGCCAAGACCAAAGAGCTGTCAAAGGACACCAGAAACAAAATTGTAGACCTGCACCAGGCTGGGAAGACTGAATCTGCAATAGGTAAGCAGCTTGGTTTGAAGAAATAAACAGTGGGAGCAATTATTAGGAAATAGAAGACATACAAGACCACTGATAATCTCCCTCGATCTGGGGCTCCATGCAAGATCTCACCCTGTGGGGTCAAAATGATCACAAGAACGGTGAGCAAAAATCCCAGAACCACACGGGGGGGCCTAGTGAATGACCTGCAGAGAGCTGGGACCAAAGTAACAAAGCCTACCATCAGTAACACACTACGCCGCCAGGGACTCAAATCCTGCAATGCCAGACGAGTCCCCCTGCTTAAGCCAGAACATGTCCAGGCCCGTCTGAAGTTTGCTAGAGTGCATATGGATGATCCAGAAGAGGATTGGGAGAATGTCATATGGTCAGATGAAACCAAAATATAACTTTTTGGTAAAAACTCAACTCGAGTTGCATCCAAAGAACACCATACCTACTGTGAAGCATGGGGGTAGAAACATCATGCTTTGGGGCTGTTTTTCTGCAAAGGGACCAGGACGACTGATCCGTGTAAAGGAAATAATGAATGGGGCCATGTATCGTGAGATTTTGAGTGAAAACCTCCTTCCATCAGCAAGGGCATTGAAGATGAAACGTGGCTGGGTCTTTCAGCATGACAATGATCCCAAACACACCGCCCGGGCAACGAAGGAGTGGCTTCGTAAGAAGCATTTCAAGGTCCTGGAGTGGCCTAGCCAGTCTCCAGATCTCAACCCCATAGTAAAGACCACACTATTTACCAAGAGAGTTTTCAGCTATATTTTTCATAGCTGTCTATTTACCACCACAAACCAATGCTGGCATTAAGATTGCACTGAATGAGTTGTACAAGGCCATTAATCAACAGGAAAACGCTCATCCAGATGCAGCGCTCCTAGTGGCCGGGGACTTTAATGCAGGGAAACTTAAATCCGTTCTACCTAATTTCTACCAGCATGTCAAATGTGCAACCAGAGGGAAAAAAACTCTAGACCACCTTTACTCCACACACAGAGACGCATACAAAGCTCTCCCTCGCCCTCCATTTGGCAAATCTGACCATAACTCTATCCTCCTGATTCCTGCTTATAAGCAAAAACTGAAGCAGGAAGCACCAGTGATTCGGTTAATAAAAAAGTGGTCAGATGACGCAGATGCCAAGCTACAGGACTGTTTTGCTAGCACAGACTGGAACATGTTCGGGGATTCTTCAGACAGCATTGAGGAGTACACCACATCAGTCACTGGCTTCATCAATAAGTGCATCGATGATGTCGTCCCCACAGTGACCGTACGTACATACCCCAACCAGAAGCCATGGATTACAGGCAACATCCGCACTGAGCTAAAGGGTAGAGCTGCCGCTTTCAAGGAACGGGACTCTAACCCGGAAGCTTATAAGAAATCCCGCTTATGACCTCCGACCGAACCATCAAACAGGCAAAGAGTCAATACAGGTCTAAGATTGAATCATACTACACTGGCTCTGACGCTCGTCGGATGTGGCAGGGCTTGAAAACTATTACAGACTACAAAGGGAAGCACAGCCGCGAGCTGCCCAGTGACACAAGCCTACCAGACGAGCTAAACCACTTCTATGCTCGCTTCGAGGCAAGCAACACTGAAGCATGCATGAGAGCACCAGCTGTTCCGGACGACTATGTGATCACGCTCTCCGTAGCCGATGTGAGTAAGACTTTTAAGCAAGTCAACATTCACAAGGCCGCTGGGCCAGACGGATTACCAGGGCGTGTACTCCGAGCATGTGCTGACCAACTGGCAAGTGTCTTCACTGACATTTTCAACATGTCCCTGACCGAGTCTGTAATACCAACATGTTTCAAGCAGACCACCATAGTCCCCGTGCCCAAGAACTCTAAGATAACCTGCCTAAATGACTACCGACCCGTGGCACTGACGTCTGTAGCCATGAAGTGCTTTGAAAGACTGGTCATGGCTCACATCAACAGCATAATCCCAGAAACCCTAGACCCACTCCAATTTGCATACCGCCCCAACAGATCCACAGATGATGCAATCTCTATCGCACTCCACACTGCCCTTTCCCACCTGGACAAGAGGAACACCTACGTGAGAATGCTATTCATTGACTACAGCTCAGCATTCAACACCATAGTGCCCTCTAAGCTCATCACTAAGCTAAGGATCCTGGGACTAAACACCTCCCTCTGCAACTGGATCCTGGACTTCCTGACGGGCCGCCCCCAGGTGGTAAGGGTAGGTAACAACACATCTGCCACACTGATCCTCAACACGGGGGCCCCTCAGGGGTGCGTGCTCAGTCCCCCTCCTGTACTCTCTGTTCACCCATGACTGCATGGCCAGGCACGACTCCAACACCATCATTAAGTTTGCCGACGACACAACAGTGGTAGGCCTGATCACCGACAACGATGAGACAGCCTATAGGGAGGAGGTCAGAGATCTGGCCGTGTGGTGCCAGGACAACAACCTCTCCCTCAACGTGACCAAGACAAAGGAGATGATTGTGGACTACAGGAAAAAAAGAGGACTGAGCACGCCCCCATTCTCATCGACGGGGCTGTAGTGGAACAGGTTGAGAGCTTCAAGTTCCTTGGTGTCCACATCACCAACGAACTATCATGGTCCAAGCACACCAAGACAGTCGTGAAGAGGGCACGACAAAGCCTATTCCCCCTCAGGAGACTAAAAAGATTTGGCATGGGTCCTCAGATCCTCAAAAAATTCTACAGCTGCACCATCGAGAGCATCCTGACTGGTTGCATCACCGCCTGGTATGGCAACTGCTTGGCCTCTGACCGCAAGGCACTACAGAGGGTAGTGCGTACGGCCCAGTACATCACTGGGGCAAAGCTCCCTGCCATCCAAGACCTCTATACCAGGCGGTGTCAGAGGAAGGCCCTCAAAATTGTCAAAGACTCCAGCCACCCTAGTCATAGACTGTTCTCTCTGCTACCGCACGGCAAGCGGTACCGGAGTGCCAAGTCTAGGTCCAAAAGACTTCTCAACAGCTTCTACCCACAAGCCATAAGACTCCTGAACAGCTAATCATGGCTACCCGGACTATTTGCACTGCCCCCCCACCCCATCCTTTTTACGCTGCTGCTACTCTGTTAAGTATTTATGCATAGTCACTTTAACTCTACCCACATGTATTACCTCAACTACCTCAACTAGCCGGTGCCCCCGCACATTGACTCTGCACCGTTACCCCCCTGTATATATAGCCTCCCTACTGTCACTTTATTTTACTTCTGCTCTTTGTTTTTCTCAACACTTTTTTTTGTTGTTGTTTTATTCTTACTTTTTTTGTTTAAAATAAACGCACTGTTGGTTAAGGGCTGTAAGTAAGCATTTCACTGTAATGTCTGCACTTGTTGTATTCGGCGCATGTGACCAATAAAATTTGATTTGATTTGATTTGATTTGAAATCTTTGGAGGGAGTTGAAAGTCCGTGTTGCCCAGCGACAGCCCCAAAACATCACTGCTCTAGAGGAGATCTACATGGAGGAATGGGCCAAAATACCAGCAACAGCGTGTGAAAACCTTGTGAAGACTTACAGAAAACGTTTGACCTGTGTCATTGCCAACAAAGGGTATATAACAAAGTATTGAGAAACTTTTGTTATTGACCAAATACTTATTTTCCACCATAATTTGCAAATAAATTCATAAAAAATCCTACAATGTGATTTTCTGGATTTTTTTCTTCTCATTTTATCTGTCATAGTTGACGTGTACCTATGATGAAAATTACAGGCCTCTCTCATCTTTTTAAGTGGGAGAACTTGCACAATTGGTGGCTGACTAAATACTTTTTTTCCCCACTGTATACATAATGGCTGCACTGCAGGACCCATCTTTCTGCCTGTTCTGGCTTGATCATGATGTCCTCATACCACATGAAGATAAAGCTGAATTGAAGGAGAGTCTGATTGGTAGGTACAATGCATTGCAACATGCAACATTTTCTATGCCACTTGCATTCAAATAATAATGATTTGTTTTCATGTATAATGTATCCTGTTATATTCTTGATTTATATACATCATTTTATGTATTTATTTCAGACCTTGTTTTCGCTGAGACACGGAAAGTCACCGTTACGGAGAGCAGTAGTGGAGAAGAAGAACAACCACCTGCCAAAACCTCCAGACTGTTGTCTACGGCAACAAGATCAGCAAGAAGAAAGGAGACATAAAGTCATCTGTCAGAGCAGAGATTATTCGCTACATTCAAGATTTTGGAGAATCCATGCGAAAGACTTTCCAAGGCTCAAGCAGGTAGCAATGACAGTGTTGGCTGTGCCTGCCACCAGTGCCCCCAGTGGAGAGAGTGTTTAGTCATGGAGGCCTCATCATGCGCCCTCATCGTGCCAGGGTCAGCGCAAGAACGCTGACAAACTTGATCTTTCTGAAATGTAACCGGTCTGCAACAGAAATGTTCTCCGTCTTAGGGCACAGGACGTAATTTGCTACTTGTTACAGGAAATGGTGTTCTTGTTGTTAAGTGTCCAGGTCAGTAAGTATATTTTAGGGATATAGATCACTTTAGTAGTGCCGTTATTGAACAGTTGACAGTCATTTTAGTTTACATTTATACTTGTCATTTATCTTCCCTCCCCTACAGATGTTCTGTTTGTGTGACAGAATGAAGTGAAATATAGACAATGTCTGCCACAAAATACCACGCACTTTAAAATGTCATGTTAGCTTTTTTTCCATATCCGGTACAGTTACTTTCATTCATGTAAACTGTCTACATTTTAAAAGGACATTTATTTTGATTTAAATTGTGCCTGATGTGCTTTCTTTCATACAAGTATGGACTAATGAAGGGAGTCTCTTCAAATCATTTACAAGGTTTATAGACCTGACCCACAGCAAGCAGAAAGCCATTGCCAAAAGGGACTTGTGACTTGACTTAGACTTGGCCCTAAAAGACTTGAGACTCGACTTAGACTTGGCCCTAAAAGACTTGAGACTTGACTTAGACTTGGCCCTAAAAGACTTGAGACTTGACTTGGACTCTACCTCGAAGACTTGTGAACATCTCTGATATCGTCTACTCTGTGTTTTGACTGAGAAGTGGAAAACCTCTCTGTGTCGCTCACCAGACTGATGAAGATGAAGAATAGTTGGATGAAGTCTGTGTAGAGCCCTCCCAGCACTGTGTAGGTGATGGTTACTGCTGCAGACAGAGCAATGGATTAGGAGGAGGACAGGCCCAGAATCACACTCATTATCCCTCCTGCAACACACACACACACACACACACAGACGCACGCACACACACACACACACACACACACACACACACACACACAGACGCACGCACACACAAACATTTCTAATCCTTTGCTTGGACGCAGAGTTCATCAATAACCAACCATTAGTTTGAGGGTCAGAGGTCGGGGGTTACTGACCCAGGGCAGCGAGGATGCTGGCCACCCAGAGCACGTCACTAATCAGGGCGGGAAGCAGTAATGCCGTGGTGAAGGAGTTTCCATAGCGACGCTGAAACGGGTCCATCATTGTCAAGTGGCGCTGTGATCTCATTGGCACATTGTATTTAGAAAACATGGTTTAGAAAACGTATAAAAGACAGAACAGTAATGAAATCCCACATCTCTCTGTGCATACATGATGCCAAATAACATTTCCCTAAGGAGATAATCAAGTCAGCATCATTAAGTAAGTAAGCCTGAGTAATGAGAAGCAGGTGTATATCGCTAATGAGCGATATTCATACGGCCTGCTGCCAGCTAGTGGATGTTGTGCTGCTGAGGCTAATACCTGGGTTAGTGGGTGGTATGTTGCTAATGCTAGCTGCCTATGTTAATGTATTGTGTGTAGCTAATGCTAATACGAGCTACAGAAGTGTCAAGTTTTAATGTCCAAACCCAACAATGCAGTAATCAATATCAATGTACTGGCAAAAAATAATATGAAGTAGAACAAAAACACACGAGAAATAAAAATAAGAAGAACACGAGAAAGTAAGAAGCTACATATACACATCCAGGGTCAGTTCCAGTTCCATTTTTACAACGTGCAGGGATACTGGAGTACCTGTGTTAGTGTGTTTAGTGGATGATGTGTTGCTAATGCTATCGTGTTGTTAATACTAATGCTTGCAACCTGAATGGGTGGACGGTGTTTTGCTAATGCTAACGCTAATAATGGCGGCGGAGAAGAAGGCTGCCGTTTTACAGCCCTCTAACCAATTGTACTATTATGTGTGTTTTTCCACGTTATTTGTAATTTATTTTGTACATAATGTTTCTGCCATCGTCTCTTATAACCAAAAAGAGCTTCTGGATATCAGGACAGCGATTACTCACCTCGTATTGGACGAAGATTTTTTCTTCAACGAGGCGGCCGCGAAGGATATCCTACAGACACCCGACAAGGCCCAAATCCCTGTCATTCGCATGAGGAAGAGACGGAGATGCCTTGTAAGGATCCGACGGCGAGCGAGTAAACTGCCGCTCCCATCAATCCTATTAGCCAATCTTCAATCATTTGAGAATAAATTGGATGACTTAAGATTACGGTTATCCTACCAACGGGACATTAAAAACGGTAATATCTTATGTTTCACCGAGTCGTGGCTGAACGACGACATGGACAACATACAACTAGCGGGCTATACGCTACATCGGCAGGATGGAACGGCTGACTCCGGTAAGACAAGGGGTGGCGGTCTGTGTATATTTGTAAACAACAGCTGGTGCACAAAATCAAATACTAAGGATGTCTCGAGGTTTTGCTCGCCTGAGGTAGAGTATCTTATGATAAGCTGTAGACCACACTATTTACCAAGAGAGTTTTCATCTATATTTTTCATAGCTGTCTATTTACCACCACAAACCAATGCTGGCATTAAGATTGCACTGAATGAGCTGTATAAGGCCATAAGCAAACAGGAAAACGCTCATCCAGAGGCAGCGCTCCTAGTAGCCGGGGACTTTCATGCAGGGAAACTTAAATCAGTTCTACCTAATTTCTACCAGCATGTGAAATGTGCAACCAGAGGGAAAAAAACTCTAGACCACCTTTACTCCACACACAGAGACGCATACAAAGCTCTCCCTCGCCCTCCATTTGGCAAATCTGACCATAACTCTATCCTCCTGATTCCTGCTTATAAGCAAAAACTAAAGCAGGAAGCACCAGTGACTCGGTTAATAAAAAAGTGGTCAGATGACGCAGATGCTAAGCTACAGGACTGTTTTGCTAGCACAGACTGGAACATGTTCCGGGATTCTTCAGATAGCATTGAGGAGTACACCACATCAGTCACTGGCTTCATCAATAAGTGCATCGATGATGTCGTCCCCACAGTGACTGTACGTACATACCCCAACCAGAAGCCATGGATTACAGGCAACATCCGCACTGAGCAAAAGGGTAGAGCTGCCGCTTTCAAGGAGCGGGACTCTAACCCGGACGCTTATAAGAAATCCCGCTATGCCCTCCGACGAACCATCAAACAGGCAAAGAGTCAATACAGGACTAAGATTGAATCGTACTACACCGGCTCTGACGCTCGTCGGATGTGGCAGGGCTTGAAAACTATTACAGACTACAAAGGGAAGCACAGCCGCGAGCTGCCCAGTGACACAAGACTTCCAGACGAGCTAAACCACTTCTATGCTCGCTTCGAGGCAAGCAACACTGAAGCATGCATGAGAGCACCAGCTGTTCCGGATGACTATGTGATCACGCTCTCCGTAGCCGATGTGAGTAAGACTTTTAAGCAGGTCAACATTCACAAGGCCGCAGGGCCAGACGGATTACCAGGACGTGTATTCCGAGCATGTGCTGACCAACTGGCAAGTGTCTTCACTGACATTTTCAACATGTCCCTGACTGAGTCTGTAATACCAACATGTTTCAAACAGACCACCATAGTCCCCGTGCCCAAGGACTCTAAGATAACCTGCCTAAATGACTACCGACCCGTAGCACTGACGTCTGTAGCCATGAAGTGCTTTGAAAGGCTGGTCATGGCTCACATCAACACCATTATCCCAGAAACCCTAGACCCACTCCAATTTGCATACCGCCCCAACAGATCCACAGATGATGCAATCTCTATTGCACTCCACACTGCCCTTTCCCATCTGGACAAGAGGAACACCTATGTGAGAATGCTATTCATTGACTACAGCTCAGCATTCAACACCATAGTGCCCTCAAAGCTCATCACTAAGCTAAGGATCCTGGGACTAAACACCTCCCTCTGCAACTGGATCCTGGACTTCCTGACGGGCCGCCCCCAGGTGGTAAGGGTAGGTAACAACACATCTGCCACACTGATCCTCAACACGGGGGGCCCTCAGGGGTGCGTGCTCAGTCCCCTCCTGTACTCCCTGTTCACCCATGACTGCATGGCCAGGCACGACTCCAACACCATCATTAAGTTTGCCGACGACACAACAGTGGTAGGCCTGATCACCGACAATGATGAGACAGCCTATAGGGAGGAGGTCAGAGACCTGGCCATGTGGTGCCAGGCTAACAACCTCTCCCTCAACGTGACCAAGACAAAGGAGATGATTGTGGACTACAGGGAAAAAAAGGGGACTGAGCATGCCCCCATTCTCATCGACGGGGCTGTAGTGGAACAGGTTGAGAGCTTCAAGTTCCTTGGTGTCCACATCACCAACAAACTATCATGGTCCAAACACACCAAGACAGTCGTGAAGAGGGCACGACAAAGCCTATTTCCCCCCAGGAGACTGAAAAGATTTGGCATGGGTCCTCAGATCCTCCAAAAATTCTACAGCTGCACCAGAGAGCATCCTGACTGGTTGCATCACCGCCTGGTATGGCAACTGCTTGGCCTCCGACCGTAAGGCAATACAGAGGGTAGTGCGTACGGCCCAGTACATCACTGGGGCCAAGCTTCCTGCCATCCAGGACCTCTATACCAGGCGGTGTCAGAGGAAGGCCCTCAAAATTGTCAAAGACTCCAGCCACCCTAGTCATAGACTGTTCTCTCTGCTACCGCACGGCAAGCGGTACCGGAGTGCCAAGTCTAGGTCCAAAATACTTCTCAACAGCTCCTACCCCCAAGCCATAAGACTCCTAAACAGCTAATCATGGCTACCCAGACTATTTGCACTGCCCCCCCACACCCCATCTTTTTACGCTGCTGCTACTCTGTTAATTATTTATGCATAGTCACTTTAACTCTACCCACATGTACATATTACTTCAACTACCTCAACTAGCCGGTGCCCCCGCACATTGACTCTGCAACGGTACCCCCCTGTATATATAGCCTCCCTACTGTTATTTTATTTTACTTCTGCTCTTTTTTTCTCAACACTTTTTTGTTTTATTCTACTTTTTTATTAAAAATAAATGCACTGTTGGTTAAGGGCTGTAAGTAAGCATTTCACTGTAATGTCTGCACCTGTTGTATTCGGCGCATGTGGCCAATAAAATTTGATTCGATTTGATTTGTTTTAGTGAATGGTGAGTTGCTCATGCTAATGCTATCGTGTTGTTAATGCTAATGCTTACAACCTGAATGGGTGGACGGTGTGTTGCTAATGCTAATGCTCGCAACCTGTGTTAGTGGATGGTGTGTTGCTCATGCTAATGCTATCGTGTTGTTAATGCTAATGCTTACAACCTGTGTTAGTGGATGGTGTTTTGCTCATGCTAATGCTAGCAGTGCAGCTGACTGCTGATAAGCTCTCTTTGTGCTTCTTACCCAATAGGGAGGTGATGAGATAAGCCAGTCGCCCCAGAGCCCAGATGAGACCTTGAGAGGGAAAGTACACAGTCTCTGCAGTACCCATGATGTAGCTCCCTCCAACAGATACACAGTCATGAGCACAAACATACACACGCATCTATTTTTCCAGCTGACTGCACATATCAGTCAGTGTCATTTCCAGCATTACTGTTTACTCTAAGGTATAACACGCTGTTGCATCCTTCCCAACATCCCCGGGCTGGCGAGTATGGTTTCTGTCACTCACTCACACACACACACACACACACACACACACACACACACACACACACACACACACACACACACACACACACACACACACACACACACACACACACACACTCACACACTCACACACTCACACACTCACACACACACAGAGGACTCACATGTCATAGTGAATACCCCCACCAAAACGTTGACGTGCTTTTTGTAATTTAAGCTTTAAAACTGGAAAGTGTTCTCTCTGCCTCATGGCAAAATGTGAAGAATTGCAGGATATAAACTTTAAAGCTGCAACAACAAAAAAATCTCTCTTTCCCATGACAAAATGTGTACAATTGCAGGAAATTTGCTAGAAAACTGCTAATATCTCTCACCGATGCCAAGAGATGGGCCTTTAAAATGTTCCTTCCCAGGGCCTGAGACTTGGTTTGTCCGGCCATGCGCTGCCAAAGTCGCAGTAGAACTCTTGATGCTATTTTTATCTCACTTGAGTCGTGTTCTGATTATGAGGGGGTCCCCTGATTAATTTGCCATCACAAAAAGGTACCCGGCCCGAAAAAGTTTGAAAACCCCTGAATTACACAATACATGAAAAGCAAAACACAATCATATGAAACAGACAACAAAAAGGGTCAGGGTGGAGCAAGTATGCCTTGGTACAAATGGCTGACTGCCCCAGTATCTGTGCGTTAGCGATTTCGACGAGTATGACGTGTCTCTTCTCTAACGCCCAGGAAGTTCCGATTCAAACTGCCATTAGACAGCTCTGCAAGTGTTATAATGTCAAGAGAAGTTTGTTAATCACCAGATATGGAGTTTCGCTAAGCAACTATCTTCATTTACTCCCGTTACCGCCGGTATGTACTTCCAAAAGAAAGTCTAAATAAAAATTTACAAGCAACCGAAAAAAAACCTCCAATCACTCATTACTGCCACACACAGGTCGGAGGTCTACAACAGATCAATACATTGGAGGTGCCAAAGAGGCATTTTTTTCAGTTGTTTGAAAATTGGAAGTACATGCCGGCAGTAACAGGAGTAATTATCTCTAACGCACAGATACTGGGGCAGTTGCTGACCAGTCTTTTTTCAGATCTACACTATGTGTCAACTAAGTAGGGGTGGTTTGGAATGGCCAGATATGGATCACTCTAACAAAGTTGAGTTTGGTCTGTACTCCATCCTAGCTTACTCCACCTCTAGCCATCCATACTCCACCCTGACCCTATGACCAGTTGCTCCAGCCATACATACTCCACCCTGACCCTATACCCAGTTGCTCCAGCTATACCAAGCAATACATACTTCACCCTGACCCTATACCCAGTTACTCCAGCTATACCAAGTCATACATACTCCACCCTGACTGTATGCCCAGTTGCTCCAGCCATTCATACTCCACCCTGACTGTATGCCCAGTTGCTCCAGCCATTCATACTCCACCCTGACCCTATACCCAGTTGCTCCAGCTATACCAAGCCATACATGCTCCACCCTGACCCTATACCCAGTTACTCCATCTCTACCAAGCCATACATACTCCATCCTGACCCTATACCATGTTACTCCATCTATACCAAGCCATACATGCTCCACCCTGACCCTATACCATATTGCTCCAGCTATACCAAGCCATACATGCTCCACCCTGACCCTATACCCAGTTGCTCCAGCCATTCATACTCCACCCTGACCCTATACCCAGTTGCTCCAGCTATACCAAGCCATTCATACTCCACCCTGACCCTATGACCAGTTGCTCCAGCCATTCATACTCCACCCTGACCCTATACCCAGTTGCTCCAGCTATACCAAGCAATACATACTTCACCCTGACCCTATACCATGTTACTCCATCTATACCAAGCCATACATACTCCATCCCTCCACCCATTTCAAGCTATAATCCCTTCCACTATGCATCCTCATGCAAGTTACCCTGTCCTCTACTGTCAACAACACACTGGCCCTGAGGCCACAAGTTTAAATGAGAGAGAGTGAGAGAGGGAGGGGAGAGAGAGCGATAAAGAGAGCGAGAGGAGAGAGAAAGAAAGAGGGGGAGAGAGAAAGAAGGGGGGAGAGAGGGGGAGAAAGAAAGAAAGAGAGCAAGAGGGGGGAGAGAAAGAGGGGGAGAGAGGCTCGGATGTGTGTGAGGTGGAGGAGCATGGTTCACTGTTTCACACTCAATGAGTGTAAATAAGGGTTGCAGCTCAGAAACCCAAAACCACTGAGCTCTGTGTTTGAGGAAACACTCCATCCGAAAACACAAACACACCGTCAGAACCTGACACCAACAGTGGATGAGTAGGAGGCTGGTGAGAGCCTGAGCAGACAGAGCTCTCTTCTATAGCACCTCCCACTCACCTCTCTGTCCCTCCACCCATCAACACATATCGCTAGTTCTTTTCAAAACCTCTCCATCTGCTTCCACATCAACAGGATGTGTCACAGTTTCAGACATCAATCTTTGTCCCTGACCGCTTTCTTTCACCACCTTCTCAAAGGAACCAGATATTTAAAATCTAATCTACCAGGCAGTGGACATCCATGTTTCAGCCAACCAGACTTTTCTGATCAGAGAGGAAGTAAAGGAAACAAGGGAAGAATGCCCATATGGTTCATAAAGGCAAAAGCTGTAGGTTTCCTGTTATAGAGGTTGAAATACAACCACTCTTTCTGTAAACCACCAAGGATTCTGTTTCCCCCTTTGAATGACATCACGCCCCACCCCGACACCCATCTGTCAGTGAGTGACCAAAGTGTACACACAAAATCAGAGACAGACAGAGAGCCAGACAGAGAGACCAATGTTTTGGTGGATAGGGGGATTCTGCACCAGTTTGTGGTTTCCATCGGTCTGTCTCTAGCTCCAAACATGAGGCTGGACTGGCACTGGTTCTATCTGGAGCTGGAGTGGAGTATTGTCCTCAGCTGGCCTCTGAGGAGGACATGACTTATCTCTCCAGAAGTGGAATGTTGCTCATGATGATGTGGAATGCTGCTAGTCATGGTTGGAATAGACACAACCAAGATAAAACATTGTTTGGCAACTTTGTTCCTCTCCTTTTTCCATGTGCAATTTCTTTTGATTCCACTCTGTGTGCACAGCACTGACCAGGAGCATGGAGGATTGCAGATATCTGGAGCAAGGTAAACGTTAAAGAAAAAGTGGAACAATGAGGGAAATGCCTTTGCACCCATCTGTTGTGCACTTATCAGGTGTCAACTGAATTCATTATCATCATGCTGGTAGAAGTCTTCTCCTTCCACTGTCTCTCTGCCACATGGAGGTCTGAACTTTCTTATATATTTCAATGATCTGAACATAGATGTGAGTGAGTAATGCAGTGCTTGATCTTTGGGTTCCCACATCAATCAGACAACTGTTGAAATTATAAGGGATGTGAGGCAACTCTAAAGGATCTGATTTATACCAGCTATACACCACCACGGATCACCTGCTTTCCTGGTTGATGTCTGGTCAAACAATGTCCGTCTGCCACTGTGTGAAGATCTCAGTTGCATACTTCTCGCGTCCTCTCTCCTCAAAACCCATTGGAGGAGAAGGTCAGAGGGGAGGGACCTCTGACTTTCTCATCCAATGGGTTTTGAGAAGGAGACTAGGAGAGAGGACGTAATTGAGATCTTCCCTGTGTGTTAACTACCAACAGACATGCCATCCCATACCTAACCAGAAGATGGCGACGCGTAGACAGAAACACTATGTACACTATAGATCCATTCACTGGAAATTATTCAAAATATTTATATTTGTGCACTACTCTGTTCAAGTGGCCGACTCTAAATATACATCAATTTGGCCTTCCTTGAACTATCACTGATCTGACAAAGTTGTCTCAAGGTCTCCACAATAAACATGGGAATGATTGCACAATACATGTTACACTTAAATAATACGTAGCAAAAATAGCTGTTTCACACAGGCAATTTTGACACCATGTTTTGAACGATTTGTGGGGCTAGTCCCAATACCCTACTCCAGAGCATGGCCATCCAAGCCCTAAGCCAATTTATGCTTGATCCGAAAATGTGGTCGGAGACTTCGTATGGAGGGTGTGACACAATTGCAGAGCCGCCCGCCGGAGGCATGCAGAGGCCAAATCAAGTTCCGTACCGCATCGCCGTGTGCCTCTCAAATTTTGTAACAATGCGGAGGGCTCCGTATAGCTCCGCGTTGACATGATTGGTTGACGGTAGGTGAAGTCTGTGGAGGCTGCATCTCAGTAAATGCTGTACGGCCACATATACAAGTGTGAAACATAGCCTTGGCCTCTCTAATGTGGAAGAAAACTGGCAGTGGGAAAATCCCTCGTCATGACAGTGATGCGCTCAAGGAAGGAATTAAGCATCAAAGTGTATCATTTTAATTGTCTGGTTTTTATTATAAACATCTTGAAGATATTCTGCCTCATCTTGTTTCTTTATGTATCACCTGTGGTAGTGAGTGTGGATCAATCTCAATTGTGTTTGCGTCCTCTCTCCATGCCGCCTCCTCAAAACGCATTGGGGGAGAAGATCTGAGGGAGGACCTTCCAATATGCTTTGAGGAGAAGAGGAGGGAGGACCTGAGGAATCAAGAGAATACTATTGAGATGTACTGTGTGTGTGGACACACAATTTAGCTTGCCTTGTATTGTGTGTGTTCTAACATAAAACGGGTGTGAATGTCAACAAGTGAGAAAAGTGTGTCACCTATAGTGTGTATGTGTGTGTTTGTGTGTGGAACAGGAACAGTAAACACACCTGGAATAGAAACAGGAAGTATTTTATACATTTGTTGAAAGCGGATGGTTGCCATGGTGATTGAATGGGAGAGATGGAAGAAGGGGAATGATGAAGAGAGGACTGATGAGAGATTGAAGAGAGGACTGATGGAGAGATGGAAGAAGAGAAATGATGAAGAGAGGACTGATAGAGAGATGGAAGAAGATGTTAGAAGAGATGAATGATGGAAGAAGAGGAGAGGAGAGGAAAGATGGAGGAGAGGTGGAAGAAGAGGAGAGGAGGGGGGAGTGAGGAGACGATACCAATATTAGAACATACAGTGATTTCAGAAAGTATTCATACTCCTTGACTTATTCCACATTGTGTTGTGTTACAGCCTGAATTCAAAATTGATTAAATAGATATTTTTTCTCATCCATTTACACACAATATCCCATTATGACAAAGTGAAAACATGTTTTTAGAAGTTTTAGCAAATTTATTGAAAATGAAATACAGAAATCTCATTTACATAAGTATTCACACCCGAGTCAATACGTTGTAGTGGCCGTACAGTCTCAAAGAACGTGGGTTGTGCAACATTTGCCCATTATTCTTTTTGAAATTCTTCAAGCTCTGTCATATTGGTAGTTGATCATTGCTAGATTTAGCCTTGTGTTTTAGGTTATTGTCCTGCTGAAAGGTAGATTCATCTCCAAGTGTCTGGTGGAAAGCATACTGAACCAGGTTTTCCTCTGAAATGTTGTGCTTAGCTCCATTCCGTTTATTTTTTTATCCTGACAATCTCCCCAGTCCTTAACGATAACAAGCATGATGCAGCCGCCACTATGCTTGAACATTTGGAGAATGGTACTCAGTAATGTGTTGTATTGGATTTACTTTGTATTTGCAGTATTACTTTAGTGCCATGTTTGGTAATATTTTTATTCTGTACAGGCTTCCTTCTTTTCACTACAATGTTGTTAATCCATCCTCAGTTTTCTCCTCTTATAGCCATTAAACTCTAACTGTTTTGTAGTGACTGGGTGTATTCATACACCATCCAAAGCGTAATTATTAACTTCATCATGCTCAAAGGGATATTCAATGTCAGATTTTTTTATTTTTTTTACTGATCTGCCAATAGGTGTTCTTCTTTGTGAGGCATTGGAAAACCTCCCTGGTCTTTGTGGTTGAATCTGTGTTGAAAATTCACTGCTCGACTGAGGGACCTTACAGATAATTGTATGTTAAACACTGTAATTGCACACAGAGGCCATGTAACTTATTAGATGACTTGTTAAGCAAATATTTACTCCTGAACTTATTTAGGCTTGCCATAACGAAGGGGTTGAATACTTGTTGACAGATTTTCATTTTTATTAATTTCTAAAAACATAATTCCACTTTGTCACGGTTTCGGCCGAGGCTGCTCCTCCTCCTTGTTCGGGCAGGTTTCGGCGGTCGTCGTCCCCGGAGTACTAGCTGCCACCGATCTATGTTTCATGTTCGTTTGGTTTTGTCTTGATGTTGTACACCTGTGTCTAGTTAGTCCTCATTAGTGTCCTATTTAGTTCTCGTTGTGTGTGTTTGGTGTTGTGTGTGATTGCTCTTCTGTTTGGTGTTCTGAGCTACGTATCTTCCCTCCGTTGTTTGGAGAGGTTTTCGCACATGTTAGTGCGCCTTTTGTTTGACGCCTGTGTGCGCCTTTATTTCGCCTCCGGGCTTATAGTTCTCGTGTACTACGTGAATAATTCACTAAAGTCTTTTGGACTTAGCTTCTGCGTCCTGCGCTTGATTCCTGCACCACACCCACCTTCAGCACCCCTGACAGAATCACACACCTTTATGAAATGGAATCAGCAGGAGCAACAGTCACGCCTGAGTCGCTGGAGGAGCATGTCCGCGGCCAGGATGACCAGATCAGACAACTGGGGACCGCTCTACAGGACGTCATCAAGGAGTCCAGAGGGGTACCCACACCTCCACCTACCCTGCCAACCCAATCGACCAGTCCACCAGTCCCAGGTCCGGAACCCAGTGGGATTCGGCTCTCGCTCCCGAGGGCGTATGACGGAACAGCTGCCGGGTGTCAGGGGTTCCTCCTGCAGGTGGAGCTCTACCTGGCCACTGTACACCCGGTGCCCTCGGGACACGAGAGCGTTTCCGCCCTCATCTCCTGTCTCACGGGCAAGGCGTTGGAATGGGCCAACGCCGAGTGGAGGAGGATGGACGCCACCACCATCTCCTACGCCGAGTTCTCCCGTCGCTTCAAGGCCGTGTTCGACCATCCACCTGAGGGCAAAGCGGCGGGGGAGCGTCTATTCCACCTGAGACAGGGGAGGAGGAGCGCACAGGCGTTCGCGCTGGAGTTCCGGACTCTAGTGGCAGACGCAGGGTGGAATGAACGGGCCCTCATCTACCATTTTCGATGTAGCCTACGGGAGGACGTTCAACGTGAGTTGGCCTGCAGGGACACCAATTTCACATTCGACCAGTTGGTCGATATGTCCATCCGTCTGGACACCCTGCTGGCCACCCGTGGGACGTCCCCGAGTGGGGGTCCGTCCATTCCACCCTCCGGCACCTCCGAGCCAAGCCCTATGGAGCTCGGGGGTGCTGGCGCTAGAGAAAGGAGGAGGAGGAGCCCGAGGGGGCCTGTCCCCTGCACCAAGTGCGGTCGTGGAGGGCACACTGCGGCCAGGTGCTGGGGAGGGTTCCCCAAGGGAGGAGACAACAGGCCACGCACTGGGGAGCCTTCCCAGGTGAGTAGACGCCCCACTTACCCAGAGCTCTCTGTTGCACACTTTTGTATACCTGTTTGTTTTCCACAGGTTGCACCTCATTCCCAGCATAAGGCGCTAGTAGATTCAGGCGCAGCTGGGAATTTTGTTGATCGGAAGTTTTGTTTAGATTTAGGGATCCCTCTCCTGCCTGTTGACAAGCCTTTTCCCGTTCATGCTTTAGATAGCCGCCCGTTGGGGTCGGGGTTGATTAGGGAAGTCACAGCGCCACTTAGGATGTGTGCGCAGGGGGGTCATGAAGAGACTATACAGTTGTATCTGATCGACTCTCCTGCGTACCCGGTGGTGCTGGGAATTCCCTGGTTAAGCACCCATAACCCTGCTATTTCGTGGAAACAGAGGGCTCTCAATGGGTGGTCTGCTCAGTGTGAGGGGCGATGTCTGGGTGTTTCCGTGGGGGCGACTTCGGTGGAAAGTCCAAACCAAGTGCCCGCACTGCACATTCCGCCTGAATATGGGGATTTAGCTCTCGTGTTTAGTAAAGCTAGGGCGACGCAGTTGCCTCCTCATAGACAGGGGGATTGTGCGATTGATCTCCAGGCAGGAGCAGCGCTCCCACGGAGCCACGTGTATCCTTTGTCTCAAGAGGAGAGAAAAGCTATGGAAACTTACATAGCCAAATCTTTGAGACAGGGATACATACGGCCCTCCACTTCTCCCGCCTCCTCGAGCTTCTTTTTTGTGAAGAAAAAAGATGGAGGGTTGCGCCCGTGCATCGATTACCGTGGTCTCAATCAGATTACTGTGAAATACAGTTATCCACTCCCTCTGATTGCGACCATGACGGAGTCATTGCACGGAGCGCGGTTTTTCACAAAACTGGATCTCAGGAGCGCGTATAACTTGGTGCGCATTAGGGAGGGCGACGAATGGAAAACAGCGTTTAGTACCACGTCAGGTCATTTCGAGTATCTCGTCATGCCATATGGGTTGATGAATGCTCCATCAGTCTTCCAATCCTTCATAGATGACATTTTCCGGGATATGCAGGGACAAGGGGTGGTCGTGTACATTGATGACATTCTAGTGTACTCGTCTTCCCAAGCCGAGCATATAGCCCTGGTGCGTCGTGTATTGAGGAGGCTGTTGGAGCACGACCTATATGTCAAGGCAGAGAAATGTCTGTTTTTCCAGGAGTCGGTCTCCTTTTTGGGTTATCGGTTGTCCGCGTCAGGGGTGAGAATGGAGGTGGATCGTGTGTCAGCTGTGCGTAATTGGCAAACCCCAACCACTGTCAAAGAGGTGCAGCAGTTCTTGGGCTTTGCGAATTACTACCGGAGGTTTATCCGGGGTTTTGGACAGGTGGCAGCTCCCATCACGTCCCTTCTGAACGGGGATCCGGTGCGCCTGCAGTGGTCAGCTGATGCGGACAGGGCCTTTAGGAGACTGAAGGACCTGTTTACGTCGGCTCCGGTGCTGGCGCATCCGGACCCCGCATTACCCTTTCAGGTCGAGGTGGACGCGTCTGAGGCCGGTATAGGGGCCGTACTCTCTCAACGGTCCGGCACGCCACCTAAACTCCGCCCCTGTGCTTTTTACTCTAAGAAGCTCAGCCCGGCGGAGCGAAATTATGACGTCGGGGACAGGGAGCTGTTAGCTGTAGTTCAGGCCCTTAAGGTGTGGAGGCATTGGCTTGAGGGGGCTCAACACCCTTTCCTCATTTTGACTGACCATCGGAACCTGGAGTACATCCGGGCAGCGAGGAGACTGAACCCTCGCCAGGCTCGATTGGAGTATGTTTCTCGCCAGGTTCGTATTTAAAATCACGTACATCCCTGGGTCCCAGAATGGTAAGGCAGATGCGCTGTCCCGGCGGTATGACACGGAGGAGAGGTCCGTTGAGCCTACTCCCATACTACCGGAGTCTTGTCTTGTGGCACCGGTGGTGTGGGAGGTCGATGCTGAAATCGAGCGAGCGTTGCGTACCGACCCCAGCCCTCCACAGTGTCCTGAGGGTCGGAAGTACGTTCCGCTCGAGATTCGGGATCGACTCATTTACTGGGCTCACACGTCACCCTCCTCTGGACATCCGGGTATTGGCCGGACAGTGCATTGTCTTAGCACTAAATACTGGTGGCCCACGTTAGCCAGGGATGTGAGGGTTTATGTCTCCTCCTGCTCGGTGTGCGCCCAGTGTAAGGCGCCCAGACACCTGCCCAGGGTAAGTTACAACCCCTGCCCGTTCCACAACGACCATGGTCCCACCTCTCGGTGGATTATGTGACAGACCTTCCCCTCTCTCAGGGGAATACCACCATCCTGGTCGTTGTGGACCGGTTCTCTAAGGCCTGTCGTCTTCTCCCTATGTCGGGTCTTCCTACTGCCCTACAAACCGCAGAGGCACTATTTACCCACGTCTTCCGGCATTACGGGGTACCCGAGGATATAGTGTCTGATCGAGGCCCCCAGTTTACCTCCCAAGTATGGAGAGCGTTCATGGAGCGTTTGGGGGTCTCGGTGAGCCTTACCTCAGGGTACCACCCGGAGAGTAACGGGCAGGTAGAACGAGTCAACCAGGATGTGGGTAGGTTTCTGAGGTCGTATTGCCAGGACCGGCCTGAGGAGTGGGCTCGGTACATTCCCTGGGCCGAGATGGCCCAGAACTCTCTCCGCCACTCCTCTACCAACCTAACCCCCTTCCAATGTGTGTTAGGTTACCAGCCGGTTCTGGCATCTTGGCAGCAGAGCCAGATCGAGGCCCCTGCGGTGGATGATTGGATGAGGCGCTCGGAGGAGACGTGGAACGCTGCACACGTCCACCTGCAGCGGGCCATCCGTCGTCACAAGGCGAGCGCCGATCTCCACCGCAGTGAGGGGCCGGTGTACGCACCCGGAGATCGAGTCTGGCTCTCTACCAGAAACCTACCCCTCCGCCTGCCCTGCCGGAAGCTGGGTCGGCGGTTTGTGGGGCCTTTTAAAGTCCTGAGAAGATTGAACGAGGTGTGTTATAGGTTACATCTGCCTGTTGAATATAAGAATATTAACCCCTCATTCCATGTGTCTCTTCTCAGGCCGGTGGTAGCTGGTCCACTCCAGGAAGGTGAGATAGGAGAGACTCCTCCGCCCCCACTGGACATCGAGGGGGCTCCGGCGTACACCGTTCGGTCCATCTTGGACTCAAGACGCCGGATGGGGGGTCTCCAGTATCTCGTGGAGTGGGAGGGGTACGGCCCGGAGGAGCGGTGCTGGGTGCCGCGGAGGGACATCCTAGACCCATCTCTCCTGTCGGGGTTCCACCGGGACCATCCCGCGCGCCCTGCTCCGCGCCCTCCTGGTCGTCCCCGAGGCCGGGGTCGGCGCACGGCTGGAGCCGCGCGTCAAGGGGGGGGTACTGTCACGGTTTCGGCCGAGGCTGCTCCTCCTCCTTGTTCGGGCAGGTTTCGGCGGTCGTCGTCCCCGGAGTACTAGCTGCCACCGATCTATGTTTCATGTTCGTTTGGTTTTGTCTTGATGTTGTACACCTGTGTCTAGTTAGTCCTCATTAGTGTCCTATTTAGTTCTCGTTGTGTGTGTTTGGTGTTGTGTGTGATTGCTCTTCTGTTTGGTGTTCTGAGCTACGTATCTTCCCTCCGTTGTTTGGAGAGGTTTTCGCACATGTTAGTGCGCCTTTTGTTTGACGCCTGTGTGCGCCTTTATTTCGCCTCCGGGCTTATAGTTCTCGTGTACTACGTGAATAATTCACTAAAGTCTTTTGGACTTAGCTTCTGCGTCCTGCGCTTGATTCCTGCACCACACCCACCTTCAGCACCCCTGACACACTTTCACATTATGGGGTATTGTGTGTAGGCCAGTGATAAGAAATCTCAATTTAATCAATTTTAAATTCAGGCGGTAACACAACAAAATGTGTAAAAAGTCAAGGGGTGTGAATACTTTCTGAAGGCACTGTTTCTCTACAACACACACACATTCACTCAAAGACCAGTAAAGCCTATAAAGCACATACAGAGGGGGAGTGTGAGGGACTGACCTGGTCTGTGTAGGATTTAGCTGCGCCCCCCCTCGATGGCCGCTGGGGTGGAGTCTGGAATGCTGCAGGATGGAGGGAGGAGATTAGAGGAGGAGGGATGGAAGATTAGTAGAAGATCAATCGTTTATTAGTACAATAACACACACACACACACACACCAGGGTTTCCGTTAGGAAAATGTGGTGCTGGACAACGTGACTGGGAAGATTTAAATTTACCGGCCATTTGAGAAATTTACCAGACCCACATGCATTGGGTGAGTAACCCAATAGGGTGTCCACCCACAGTGCTCAGAATGACAGAAATCCCATTTAGATTATGGTAATTCATCATAACAGAACATGCAACTCTTTTAATGAAGCAGCCAATAAAACGTAATTTTCAAACATTTGTCAAAATGCAATTCGTGGGAAAACACCATTCTAAACAGCGGCCCTGATGCAAGCGGTATATGATAGAGATTCATATCTCAGTTAGAAACTTAGAAAGAGGGTGAATCTAAAGATGCAACAACTAGGATGGGTTGCTAATATAACTAGGATTGTGCCTTTGGCTTCTGGACAATGAAAGAAAGTTAATATGAAAACCAATAGAACAGGAGAGAAATGGCATATGAGGAAGAAGTATTTCATAGGCAGCGCGCGTGGCAAAAGGCATAGCTGATTGAGTTGCGGCTGTCAGTGGAAAACATCTTAAATATGTGTTAAGATAATGTGTCTTGAGTATAATTTAAAATGTTGAGGTGTGTGGTGAAGATAGCCTATAGGCACTCAGCTCTCCAGAATGCACTCAGCTCTCCAGAATGTGCTCAGCTCTCCAGAATGCGCTCAGCTCTCCAGAATGCGCTCAGCTCTCCAGAATCCGCTCAGCTCTCCAGAATCCGCTCAGCTCTCCAGAATGCGCTCAGCTCTCCAGAATGCGCTCAGCTCTCCAGAATGCGCTCACAACCAGCTACACTTGTGAGAAACACGTTTTGGTTTATTTCATAACCACCAGTTTTGTATTTTGTTTGGAGTGTGAGCCATGAGTCTTTTTAATAATGAGGGAGCGCGTATAGAAGTAGCCTACCTGGCCTGCTGTGCGGAAATGTAGGAAAGTGCCCGGAAATGTAGGAAAGTGCCCATCGGGGGATGTTTGATTTCTGATTGTCTTAACTCACCACGTCCACCACTAATAAGCTGAGTTTCTCAGTAATTTTTTCTTCACCTCACACAGTAAGTCAACGAAGGAAGTTTTTTGTTGTTGTTTTTTTTACATCCATTGCGAATGATAATCTCCCTCTCGATATTCACCCATCCTCGGTGTGAAAGAGCAAAATATCATGATCTGATGATCTCATACAGTGGCTTGCGAAAGTATTTACCCCCCTTGGCATTTTTCCTATTTTGTTGCCTTACAACCTGGAATTAAAATAGATTTTTTGGGGGTTTGTATCATTTGATTTACACAACATGCCTACCACTTTGAAAATGCAAAATATTTTTTATTGTGAAACAACCAAGAAATAAGACCAAAAAAAAACAGAAAACTTGAGCGTGCATAACTATTCACCCCCACAAAGTCAATACTTTGTACAGCCACCTTTTGCAGCAATTACAGCTGCAAGTCTCTTGGGGTATGTCTCTATAAGCTTGGCACATCTAGCCACTGGGATTTTTGCCCATTCTTCAAGGCAAAACTTCTCCAGCTCCTTCAAATTGGATGGGTTCCGCTGGTGTACAGCAATCTTTAAGACATACCACATATTCTCAATTGGATTGAGGTCTGGGCTTTGACTAGGCCATTCCAAGACATTTAAATGTTTCCCCTTAAACCACTCGAGTGTTGCTTTAGCAGTATGCTTAGGGTCATTGTCCTGCTGGAAGGTGAACCTCCGTCCCAGTCTCAAATCTCTGGAGACTGAAACAGGTTTCCCTCAAGAATTTCCCTATATTTAGCGCCATCCATCATTCCTTCAATTCTAACCAGTTTCCCAGTCCCTGCTGATGAAAAACATCCCCACAGCATGATGCTGCCACCACCATGATTCACCGTGGGGATGGTGCACAGTTCCCGCTCAGCCCAGTCAAAACTGTTCGCTGCTCTGGCACCCCAATGGTGGAACAAGCTCCCTCACGACGCCAGGACAGCGGAGTCACTCACCACCTTCCGGAGACATTTGAAACCCCACCTCTTTAAGGAATACCTGGGATAGGATAAAGTAATCCTTCTACCCCCCCAAAAAAACAAACAAAAAAAACATTGTAAAGTGGTTATCCCACTGGCTATAAGGTGAATGCACCTATTTGTAAGTCGCTCTGGATAAGAGTGTCTGCTAAATGACGTAAATGTAAATGTAAATGTGTTCTTGGGGTGATAAGAGTGGCATAAAGTCACCCAACATCAATGTGAAAGACTGGTGGAGAGCATGCCAATACGCATGAAAGCTGTGATTGAAAATCAGGGTTATTCCACCAAATATTGATTTCTGAACTCTTCCTAAGTTAAAACATTAGTATTGTGTTGTTTAAAAATGAACATGAACTTATTTTCTGTGCATTATTCGAGGTCTGACAACACTGTATCTTTTTTGTTATTTTGACCAGTTGTCATTTTCTGCAAATAAATGCTCTAAATGACAATATTTTTATTTGGAATTTGGGAGAAATGTTGTCAGTAGTTTATAGAATAAAACAAAAATGTTATTTTTACCCAAACACATACCTATAAATAGTAAAACCAGAGAAACTGATAATTTTGCAGTGGTCTCTTAATTTTTTCAGCAGCCTGTATACTGAGATCATGTGACACTTAGATTGCACACAGGTGTACTTTATTTAATTAATTATGTGACTTCTGAAGGTAATTGGTTGCACCAGATCATATTTAGGGGCTTCATAGCAAAGGGGGTGAATACATATGCACGTACAACTTTTCCGTTATTTATTTTTTAGAAATTTTTGAAACAAGTATTTGTTTCATTTCACTTCACCAATTTGGACTATTTGGTCCATTACCTAAAATCCAAATAAAAATCAATTTAAATTACAGGTTGTAATGCAACAAAATAGGAAAAACGCCAAGGGGGATGAATACTTTAGCAAGGCACTGTATATCCAGTGGAAAAGTCATAAAATACCTTTCCGTTGGGCAAAAACAGCTGTCTGAAGGCAGGAAACCGGAAATAGGCTAGTTGATACAAGTTCGCTAGAGACAGCTTCCAAACAGATCCAGTTGATTGATTTGATACAATGTTGCACTTCACCAGTGATAGTTCAAGAGAGATAGAAAGAGAAGCAGACAGGCTGAGTAGAGAGATTAATGTGATTGAAAGAAGCTGATTTTATCAGTATATCTTCTACTGTTTTTATTTGTTGGCTTTATGTATTTTGACTTTTAGTTGACGATGGAAGTTTAACGGCTGCATTGGCCATCTCTGAGTTCCATGCGCTCATTTACGCTATTTAGCCGCCAATAATCACGCTGTATCAATGTGTCCATATGGCAGAGGCTGGTGCTCTCCCTTAGTTGAATTTGAACTTTTATATATATTTTTTATATTTATATTATCATTTTAATTAAGATTTTTTATGATTTATGACGTGACAATGATTTTGAGAAACAAAAACTTTATTATTGAAATAAAACTGTTCCACGAAAAATGTGCATATGAAAATCATAACTGGCACGCAGATCGGTAGAAATTATAGGATAAATTGTATGCTTCCCCAAACTTGAAACTCATGCGCCCGCCTATGGAGTCGGATTTTCAAGCAAGGTAAGACATGCCTCATAATATGAAGTAAATCATTCAGGTTTCAAACAATTAAGTATGTTTTTTAAATGTATACTGCCTCCAGCTCACAGTGTAAATTGGTGGGTGATGCGCTGATAGCCTGCATACCATTGTTTTTACTCCCGGTCAATTTGGCCTGCAACAATTTATTCATCTGCTTTTTTGGGGGGGGCACAAGCCGTCAATTACCGGCTAACGGAAACCCTGACTGACACACACACACACACACACACACACACACACTTATTTGCTGTTGAGCAACACAACACAGCAGCCACTCACCATCCATGATGTTTCTGCCCTGGCTGGGGTTTACCACTGAGGCCTTCTGGGAACGGGTCCGACCTGCTGGCTTCGTCTCTGCAGCAGCTGCACTTGGACACACAGACACAAATACACACACACCAAACAAACAAATGCAGTTTTGACTGTACACTACCAGTCAAAAGTTTGGACACACCTACTCATTCAAGGGCTTTTCTTTATTTTTACTATTTTTTTACATTGTAGAATAATAGTGAAGACATCAAAACTATGAAATAACACATATGGAATCATGAAACTCAGAGATGTTGTTTGTGGCTTTTATAAAACACACACATACAGTACCACACACACACACACACACCTGTTCTGGTGGATGTTGAAGAGGTTGAACCAGCGTCCTGGTCTTCTTTGGGGCGGAGCATGATCTCCTGGTTGTAGAGGCGCTCGATGCAGTACAGGGCTGGTTTAGTGTTGCCTTTCTGTAGGAGGACGGGACTAATCTCTATCCTCTCTACTGATTGGCTGCGGCCAAAATGATTGACAAGTCCGGCAGAGCTCAGGAGATCCAACGCACACAGACCATCCGCCCGGAGAGTAGACGAACGAGACAGAGTTACGTGTCTGTGGTTCAGGCTGGATGAGTGAAACCTTGGCAACGGAGCTTACCCCTGTAGGATCGTCATGGTTACCGTGCACGCTGAACACAGGTATGGAGATGTTCAGGTTTTCATCCTGATAGTTCACCCACGGGAACCTGAGAACACTGTGGTCCTCTGTAGCTCAGCTGGTAGAGTACGTTGCTTGTAACGCCAGGGTAGTGGGTTCGATCCCCGGGACCACCCATACACAAAAATGTATGCACGCATCACTGTAAATCGCTTTGGAAAAAAGCGTCTGCTAAATGGCTTATTATTAACACACACAGAGAAAGCTTTGATTCACATAAGACCCACGTTTAGAAAGTCTATAATAATACTTTGATATTTTATCTAAAATTCCCTGCTGCATAGTAAATTCTAATAGAATATTATTCAACATTTGTGACAGGTGATGTATAGGTTTTCATCAATAAAAATGTGTGACGTTGTCCAAGCAAGGGCTAACGCACAGACTGATTTGCTGAAGCTGATAGCTTGGTTAAGGCTAACATTTTCGGAGGTTAATGCATAACATACTGACAACTAGAGAGCACTCTGCAGTTAGCTAGCTAATGAGGTTCCAATCACGCATTAGAAGCACATTTAGGAAAACGTTAGCTAGCTAGCTAACTAAAAGGTCAATCCGCTGTCTGCATTGCCCGTGCAGCATTTACAGAAGTCAGGGCATTAACACTTGCTCTTCGCCAAGCAGCGCAGAGCTGTCTTCTTCTATGATATAATGGCGGTCCGCAAACAAACGTTAAAGGTGCATGCCGCCACCTACTGTGCTGGAGTGTGTGGTCGATCACGGTTTCCAACATTTCTAAATCCTCCTACCTAACTCAGTACCTCTGAGAAAATAAAGAAGAGCCCTACTAACTTCTACTAGACCATCCCCAAAATCCCTTCCAATCTTGGTCCACCGACCTTTCTTTGGAGGGCATATTAATGCCGGCCCTTGGGCTCAGAGTCCCATCTCTTCTGCCACACATCTATCAAAATGCCTCAGATCTTACATTTGGCCTCACCTCTACCCAGTGGAACATTATAATCAATTATATCTCGTTTCAAAGCTCTTTTGGCTAACTGGTCTACAATTTCATTCCCTTACACACAAGGAAGTTGTCAAGGAAGTGAGTTTGTGTTTATACATGACCTCCCCCCTCACCTACCGCCAGTGGTGTAAAGAACTTAAGTAAAAAATACTTTAAAGTACTTAAGTCATTTTCTGGGGTATCTGTACTTTACTGTTTATATTTTTGACTACTTTTACTTCACTACATTCCTAAAGAAAATAATGTACTTTTTACTCCATCCATTTTTCCTGACACCCAAAAGTACATGTTACAGGACAGGAAAATGGTCTAATTCACGAACTTATCAAGAGAACACGTGGTCATCCCTACTGCCTCTGATCTGGTGGACTCACTAAACACAAATGCATCATTTGTAAATTATGTTGGAGTGTGCCCCAGGCTATCCATAAATGTTAAAAACAAGAAAATGATGCAGTCTGCTTTAAGGAATTTGAAATGATTTATACTTTTGATACTTAAGTATATTTTTGCAATTGCATTTACTTTTGATACTTATGTTTATTTAAAACCAAACAATTTTAGACTTTTACTCAAGTACTATTTTACTGGGTGACTTTCACTTTTACTTGAGTAATTTTCTATTAAGGTATCTTTACTTTTACTCAAGTATGACAATTCGGTACATTTTCCACCACTGCCTACCGTCAACCAATCATGTCAATGTGTAGCTGTACAGAGCCTCCGCATTGTTACAAAGTTTGAGGCACATGGCAATGCGGTATGGAGCTCATTTTGGCCTCTGCGTGCCTCCGGAAGCTACGCAATTGCGTCACACCATCCATATGGCGCCTCCGACCATATTTTAGATCAAGCGTAAATTGGCTCTTACTCTAGTTGTTATCAAGGGCTAGTAAAGCTCGCTAATCTTAGCAGTGACTGTTAATTATTTGCACATCCTTATAACACTGTACATAGCCATTATATGGCATTTGAAATGTGTCTATTCCTTTGTAACTTTTGTGAGTGTAATGTTTACTGTTAATTTTTTATTGTTTATATCACTTTTGTTTATTATCTATTTCATTTGCTTTGGCAATGTTAACATATGTTTCCCATGCCAATAAAGCCCTTTGAATTGAATTGACTGTGCATTAGATGATACCACGACTGCCATATCTAACACCCATGCAAATAACTAGCGAATATCATGTTCTCCAATACTTGCTAATTTATTTTACATTATACACCGGTATAGCTACTCTTCACAAATCACGCACCTCTCCTTTCCAAAGTATTCTCCGTGCTCGATTGTTGTGCACACGTGAACTACTCCCCTTATGGAAGTTGGCTCAGGTCACGTCGTTTCCAAGAGGGGAATGTAGTTTTATTTACATAAAGCCTCTGGGAGTAGCCATACTATGACTGACGAAGAAAAACTCCATATCCCAAAAGAAGGCGATAAACTCCATAAAGCGAAGTTGGATGCGCTTGATTTGCAGTGAGCCGGTATGCGCCGGGATGGCGTACGTCATTTTCAATTGTAGGCCTAGGTAGCCTATATGCTTTTATAGCTACTTGTGAGGTTTTATTTTAGAGACATGAGAGATTAGGAAAGAATGAGAGATTAGGTAAAAATGATGTCAGACTTCACCCAGTCCCAGAAAAGTAGAAATATACTTACTACTCACTAGAGGGCAGTGAGAGCGCAGTGTGTGTAAAAAATAATAATTTGGTGGGTGTTTATATCTGTCCTATTTCACAACGGTGGAGGCTCCTCAGAGGAGGAAGGGGAGGACCATCCTCCTCGGTGAATGTAATAAAAATAGTGAAACAAAATAATTGATTAAAACACACTGTTTTGCAATGAAGGTCTACAGTAGCCTCAACAGCGCTCTGTAGGGTAGCACCACGGTGTAGCCGGAGGACATCTACTTTCTGTCGTCCTCTGGTTACATTGACTTCAATACAAAACCTAGTAGGCTCGTGGTTCTCACCCCCTTCCATAGACTTACACAGTAATTATGACAAGTTCTGGAGGACGTCCTCCAACCTATCAGAGCTCTTGCAGCATAAACTGACATGTTGTCCATCCAATCAAAGGATCAGAGAATGAATCTAGTACTAAAAGCATAAGCTACAGCTAGCTAGCACAGCAGTGCATAACATGTGGTGAGTAGTTGACTCAAATAGAGAGAAAAGACAATAGTTGAACAGTTTTGAACAAATTAATTTCTTCAAAAATGAAGGAGAAGCAAGAGAGAGAGACAGCGCTATATTTCATTGTATTTTTTTTCACTTTCACTTAGCTGGCGAATGCAGCTAGCTAGTTTAGCCTACTCAAACACTTGGCTCAAACAGAGGGATGCTATGTTAGCTAGCTGGCTATGGCTATCCAACACTGGATCTCTTCCAAGTCAAGGTAAGCTTTTGGTTTTATTAATTTATTGTTACCGGGGCCTGCCGGTGTAACTGCTAAACTGCTTGCTGACTGTACATGGTACTGCATGATTGTAGTGGGTTTACTAACACGTTAGTTCTAGTAGCTATGTTGATTATGACGTTAGCTAATATGGTGACAACGATGCAGGCTGTGTAGCAGTTATGATATGAAGTTTGGCTTGGAAAAGTTTTTTCTCCTGGCCACAGACAGCTGATGTGTTGTGCACTGAAGTCCACATGTGAAGGGAAAAGGTGAGAGGAGGGGAGTGCGTAGATGCGAGATGGAATTATTCAAAGATCAAAGGGATCATGCTGTTTGTACAGTACATTACCAAAAGTATGTGGACGCCTGCTCGTCAAACATCTCATTCCAAAATCATGGGCTTTAATATGGAGTTGGTCCCCCCTTTGCTGCTATAAAAGCCTACACTCTTCTGGGAAGGCTTTCCACTAGATGTTGGAATATTGCTGCGGGGACTTGCTTCCATTCAGCCACAAGAGCAGCCACAATTGGCATCATCCCAAAGGTGTTCGATGGGGTTGAGGTCAGGGCACTGTGCAGGCCAGTCAAGTTCTTCCACACCGATCTTGACAAACCATTTCTGTATGGACCTCGCTTTGTACACGGGGCATTGTCATGCTGAAACAGGAAAGGGCCTTCCCCAAACTGTTGCCACAAAGTTGGAAGCACAGAATCGTCTAGAATGTAATTGTATGCTGTAGCGTTAAGATTTCCCTTCACTGGAACTAAGGGGCCTAGCCCGAACCATAAAAAACAGCCCCAGACCATTATTCCTCCTCCACCAAACTTTACAGTTGGCACTATGCATTGGGGCAGGTAGCGTTCTCCTGGCATCTGCCAAACCCAGATTCGTCCGTCAGACTGCCAGATGGTGAAGCATGATTAATCACTCCAGAGAACGCATTTCCACTGCTCCAGAGTCCAATGGCGGTGAGCTTTACACCAGTCCAGCTGATGCTTGGCATTTACGCATGGTGATCTTAGGCTTGTGTGCAGCTGCTCGTTCATGGAAACCCATTTCATGAAGCTCCCGACTAACAGTTCTCTGCTTCCAGAGGCAGTTTGGAACTCGGTAGTGAGTGTTGCAACCGAGGACAGACAGTTTTTACGCACTACGCGCTTCAGCCCTCGGCGGTTCCGTTCTGTGAGCTTGTGTGGCCTACCACTTCGCGGCTGGGCTGAACCGTTGTTACTGCTAGACGTTTCCATGTCACAATAACAGCACTTACAGTTGACCTGGGCAGCTTATAGGAGGGCAGAAATTTGATGAACTGACTTGTTGGAAAGGTGGCATCCTATGACGGTGCCACGTCACTGAGCTCTTCAGTAAGGCCATTCTACTGCCAATGTTTGTCTATGGAGATTGCATGGCTGTGTGCTCAATTTTATACACATGTCAGCAACGGGTGTGGCTGAAGTAGCCGAATCCACTAATTTAAGGGGTGTCCACATACTTTTGTATATATAGTGTATGTGGCTGCTATGAAAGTGAACTGTGTTTGCGTGTGATCAGGGGTGTATTCATTCCGCCGATTCTGTAGGAAAAACGTTTCTTAAACAGAATCAAACTAAACGAGACGGGGATAAACATACCTGAATTTGTCCAATAGAAACTCTCGTTTGCAACTGTTGGACTAATGATTACACCCGAGATCAGCTGCAGGCAAGAGTGTGCAAGACGGTATTGAATGTGTCGCTGTCTGTCACCTTGATTACTCAAATTTCTCTTGAGCTGTGCACCTACATTATAAACTTTAATTCATAGGCTAGGTTGTAGCAACCTCCATGATGGGTACAGGGGAAATTTGAGTATCATGTAGTAGCCTAAACTTATCGATGATACATTGAGCTGGGTGAATGGAATATGAATGACAGTCATCCAATATGCTGTAATAGAAATAAGGCCATGCTCATAACACGAAATAACTGTTTCACACAAGTGTGTATTGGAAATGTGTTTTTTCATATCCCACTCTCGCTGAGGCACCCTCGGAGAGTGGGGTCACAGACAGGGTCTGCTTATGAATGACAACCCTGGAGCAATTAGGGTTAGGTGCCTTGCTCAAGGGCACATCGACAGATTTTTCACCTTTTTGGCTCGGGATTCGAACTTCCGGTTACTGTCCCAATGCTCTCACAGCTAGGCTACCTGCCGCCCATAAATTGTGTGTGTGTGTGTGTGTGTGTGCGTGCGTGCGCGTGCGTGCGTGTGTGTGGTTTTGTTCTTCTATCGTCATGGGGACCTGAAATCCTCAAAAGTCTCCACAAGGATAGTAAAACAAGGAAGATTATTCCTTGTGGGGACAGATGGTATTTTAAGCTTAGGGGTTAGGTTTAGGGTGAGGGGTTACAGGTAGAATTAGGGTTAGGGTTAGGTTTAGGGGTTAGGTTTAGGGGTTAGGGTTAGGGGTTAGGGAAAATAGGATTTTGAATATAAATCATTTTAGTTCCCCACGAGGATAGAAAAACAAGTGTGTGTGTAAAAACATAGGCTCTGGAAAATATGACCTGGACCTGCAACAAAACACCAGGTGAGACAGAGTTAGGTAGAGCTCCCTTTCCATCCATAACTCGGCATAAACTAACTGAATCCAGTAGGTGTTTGTTGTGGGGGGTGACATCATTGGAAACCTATATCCTGGGGTTGAACTATGACCCCTGGCTAGAGCCTTTCCGTTTGGTATTGGCCCAGGGAGGAAAATGGCAGAAGTGGATGTTATGTTTGAATCAGATGGTGTATAGTAGAGATGAGACTGAGAGGAATTGGAATTACAGTGGCGAACACAAAAAGGAAATAAGATAAGTGAAGTTGTAGTGGAATCTAGTAAATCCAAACCTAGTTCTGAGTAAGGGTTTTGGATCAATGTTGTTACCTGGGAGATCCGTTTGAAGTCTCTATGAAATTTGTGGATGAGTTGGCGTCGATGAGAGTAACGAGAAGTGGGCTCATTTAGTTTTTTTTTTGTACCTATGGAACACCTCAAGAAGATGTCGGATTGGAATGTGTCGAGTGTGGATCTTCGAAGCAGGGCGCCTATCAAGGGTGTTATCTCTGGGATGAAAATTGGAATGTGTCTTGTGTGGATCTTCGAAGCAGGGCGCCTATCAAGGGTGTTATCTCTGGGATGAAAATTGTAATGTGTCTTGTGTGGATCTTCGAAGCAGGGCGCCTATCAAGGGTGTTATCTCTGGGATGAAAATTGGAATGTGTCTTGTGTGGATCTTCGAAGCAGGGCGCCTATCAAGGGTGTTATCTCTGGGATGAAAATTGGAATGTGTCTTGTGTGGATCTTCGAAGCAGGGCGCCTATCAAGGGTGTTATATCTGGGGTGGCGCTAGAAGTAAATGCAAAGGATATATGTGAGGATCAAGTGGTTGGTGCACAACTACTGTCCCTCATGGTAGATGGAGGAAGCCCACTCCATCCATTCCATAGTTTTTTTGATAAAGAGTCTCTCCCTTCTCACGTGCATTTGGGTTTTATGAGATACCTTGTGTTAAATGCAAATCATTTGGTCATATGGATGTAGACGGGAGGGGGTATCGTATGCCAGCTGAGCCTAAATGCTGTAATCGTTGTGGTGAACATGCACCTGAATTTCTGAAGTGTCCTGTTAGGGTGAAGGAGATGGAGGTGGCAAGAATAAGGACTGTCCAGCGTGTCTCGTCTCCGGAGGCATTGAGAAGAGTGGAAGAAAGGAGTGACGTTGAAGAACTAATGGTAGTATGAGCAGAGACACCAGAGAATATTCCTGACGTGTTGCATGTTAAGAAGGTGGACTTTGTAGCGTTTATTGCATTGGTTATCACTTGCACAGTGCAAACAGAGAGAAAATTCGATAAAATAGACATCATTGTGAGTGCGGCTGAGCGTTTTTTGGGACAGGGATTTTACAGCAGAGGCATCACAAGGAATCCTGTCGATGAATGCTCCGTCCTCACAGGCACCTGAACCTGTTTAGGGATGTGATTTGAACTGTGACTGAAAGAGTGGGATGTTTTTAAAATGTATTTTGTATGATGTCGGGTCACCCCCTTTCCCGCAATGGAATATTTTTTTGTTTCAATACCCCCAACAGTAGATGGCGGCAATACACCAATAGGTGTAGTCTGCCAAAAAAACCTTAAAGAAGAAGAAGAACCCTGGCTAGAGCATGACGGAAATGGTCTGAGACGAAGCCAGTGTGAGGAGCGAATGTAGGCGTCTGGAGAAACGACGTCTGAGAAGCTGTCCGCGTTTGGTGAATTAGGGTAGATGAACAACGATTATTCAATATAGCTAAGTTAATAGATTTGAATAAAGATAAACAAAACAGAGAGGAAATCCGGTGGAGGTGGTTGAGCAACACTGGGCTGTGACTGGAGCAGAGATGGATGGAAAGGTAGGGGGGTTAGGAGTTGAGGACGACAGGATGGAGTGTAGTGGTGGAGTGGAAAAAGGTGGAGGTATAGTAAGAGTAAAGGTTAAGAAGAAGAGGAAGCCTGAGGAGCCTTTGCAGGTCTTGTCAGAAGATAGTAGTGACGAGGAAGGTTCGGGTCGCAGTGTTGTACTGAGAGAAGTGGAGTTCAAGGTGTTGGTGAAATGTAAGGATCAAGGTGAGGTCACAGCGGTGAGTCCGATCGCGTTGGCTAGGGATTTGGAGAGTAAAGTAGGAGAGGTTGTGTCTGCTAAAGTTCTTCGTGATGGAAGTTTGGTGGTGGTGTGTTTCAATGTTAAACAGTATGAGAAGGCGCTCAAACTCAAGCAGGTATGTAAAGGTGTGGTTGATAGTAGCATGGACTGAAGTGGGTGAAGGGAGGTATTACAGGAATTCCAGAAATTATTAACATGCAAGAAATAAAGGACCACTTGAAGGGAGGCTCTCTTATTGAGGCAAAGCGCCTCCAGATGACACCAGATGGGAAGAAGGTGGATAGCTTGTCAGTGCTACTAAACTTTGAGGATCTGGTATTGCCAGGAAAAGTTAGGATTGGGTATATATATATATATATATATAAAAAAAATGTATTTCACCTTTATTTAACCAGGTAAGCCAGTTATATGAGTTACTATGTGCGAGCATATGTTCCGAAACCATTGCGTTGGTATAACTGTCAAAGGTTTGGGCATGTGGCGGCGGTGTGTGACGGCAAAAGGAGATGTGTGGGGGAGAACAAGCATATGGGGAATGTGGAGACGGGGCCCAGTTAAAGTGCTGTAACTGTGGGGGCGCCCATAGTGTAGCGTATGGGGGTTGTTCAGTGATGAAAAGACAGGTGGAAGTGCAGCAGGTGAGGAGTGAGCGTAACATCTCGTATGCAGAGGCAGTGAAGGTAGTTCACGCAGAAACAATCGGGGTACCTAGAATAGCAGGTATTCCAGGGCAGATTGAGATGCAGGTTGGGCGTGATGGAGGGAGCAGAATGGAGGAGAACACAACACTGGTAGGAGACATGAGGAAGGTTGTTGCATTTGTGACAGCAGCAATCGATTGCACAGAAAAATCACAATGGAGGACTAAGAAAATGAAGATCATAGTGGAGCAGGCAGTGAGATGTCTTGGGATCACAGGACTGACATGGGAAAATGTACAGGATGACCTCAATAAGATTGAGAATCAGTCCAGCCAGGAATCATGTATTGGTTCATTTGCATTGTGGTGTTAATCCTCAATGGAATGCCAAAAGTTTGATGGCTAATGGGCAAGAGTTCAAACAGTTTCTTGAGGAGTTAACAGCCAAACCTGATGTGATATGTCTCCAGGAGACATGGCTAAAACCTACTCTAGATTTTGTTGCAGTCCGTAGAGATAGGGTGGCATGGGGAGGAGGAGGAGGGGGATCCCATATTGGTGTGTGGGAGAGGGAGTGGAACAGGAGTATATAGTGGTAGAGGTGTGGTTGGGAGGGGGGAATATGGTAATAGTGAACTTTTACAACCCGTGTTGTAATCCAGGCACTTGTCATCTCCCGTCTGGATTACTGCAACTCGCTGTTGGCTGGGCTCCCTGCCTGTGCCATTAAACCCCTACAACTTATCCAGAACGCTGCAGCCCGTCTGGTGTTCAACCTTCCCAAGTTCTCTCATGTCACCCCGCTCTTCCGCACACTCCACTGGCTTCCAGTTGAGGCTCGCATCTACTACAAGACCATGGTGCTTGCCTACGGAGCTGTGAGGGGAACGGCACCTCCTTACCTTCAGGCTCTGATCAGACCCTACACCCAAACGAGGGCACTACGTTCATCCACCTCTGGCCTGCTGGCTCCCCTACCTCTACGGAAGCACAGTTCCCGCTCAGCCCAGTCAAAGCTATTCGCTGCTCTGGCACCCCAATGGTGGAACAAGCTCCCCCACGACGCCAGGACAGCGGAGTCACTGACCACCTTCCGGAGACACTTGAAACCCTACCTCTTTAAGGAATACCTGGGATAGTTAAAAGTAATCCTTCTACCCCCACCTCCCCCACCCCCCCATAAAAAAAAAAAAGTGGTTGTCCCACTGGCTATCATAAGTTGAATGCACCAATTTGTAAATCGCTCTGGATAAGAGCGTCTGCTAAATGACGTAAATGTAAATGTGTAAGAGACTAGAGTTGCTGGCCCTTGGGAATGTAGAAGGTCAAGATAGGAGATGGGTAATGTGGTGTAGGGATTTTAATGCTCATAGTACGCTCTGGGGAGGGTTACGGACTGACGTAAATGGACAAGTGTTGGAGGAACTACTGGGTGAGAAAGGGCTTGTGAGGCTTAACGAAGGCCGGGGAACCAGGATTGATCCAGTAACTGGAAATGAATCTGCTCTGGATCTTACTTTGATCTCAAGTTCATTGGCAGGCAGATGTAGTTGGGAGGTTTTGGAGGAATCTACAGTGGGTAGTGATCACTATCATGTGTACTGTAGGAATGAGGGAGGAAGAATCAATAGGAAATGGATTGAGAAGATGGATATTTGGGAAAGCAGAGTGGGGTCAGTTTTAGGAGTTGAGTGAACAGGAGCTGTCTCAGGTAGATCTGAATTCAGATGTAGAAACAGTCAATGATGGAATAAGAGGAGCAATAGCAGGGGCTGGAAGGCAGGTGATTCCTATGGGGACAGGGGGGAGAAGGAGGGAGGCAGGTGATTCCTATGGGTACAGGGGGAGAAGGAGGGAGGCAGGTGATTCCTATGGGTACAGGGGGGAGGAGGAGGAAGGCAGGTGATTCCTATGGGTACAGGGGGGAGAAGGAGGGAGGCAGGGGATTCCTATGGGTACAGGGGGGAGAAGGAGGAAGGCAGGTGATTCATATGGGTACAGGGGGGAGGAGGAGGGAGGCGGGGGATTCCTATGGGTACAGGGGGGAGAAGGAAGAAGGCAGGGGATTCCTATGGGTACAGGGGGGAGAAGGAGGAAGGCAGGTGATTCCTATGGGTACAGGGGGGAGGAGGAGGAAGGCAGGTGATTCCTATGGGTACAGGGGGGAGGAGGAGGGAGGCGGGTGATTCCTATGGGTACAGGGGGGAGAAGGAGGGAGGCAGGTGATTCCTATGGGTACAGGGGGGAGAAGGAGGAAGGCAGGGGATTCCTATGGGTACAGGGGGGAGAAGGAGGAAGGCAGGTGATTCCTATGGGTACAGGGGGGAGGAAGAGGGAGGCAGGTGATTCCTATGGGTACAGGGGGGAGAAGGAGGAAGGCAGGGGATTCCTATGGGTACAGGGGGGAGAAAGAGGAAGGCAGGTGATTCCTATGGGTACAGGGGGGAGAAGGAGTAATGCAGTCCCCTGGTGGAGTGAAGAGTGTAGAGAAGCAGTGATGAGTAGGAACAGCGCTTTCAGAATGTTGAAAATGTCCCATAATTATCAACACCTGATTCAGTATAAACAAGCACAAGCAGTAGTAAGGAGGATGATTAGGACAGCTAAGAGGGAGTATTGGCGCCGGTTCTGTGGAAACATAGGCAGGACCACTCCTGTGGGAGAGGTACGGGGGATGATTAAGAGGATTAGTGGGGTCAGAAGAGATTGGGATCTCCCTGTGATGAAAAGTGGGGAGATTGTTGCAGTGAGAGATATGGAGAAGGCAGAGATGTTAGCCCAGGCATTTGTGAAGGTGCACAGCTCAAATAATCTGACAGAAGAGGGGCAGCGTGGGAGAGAGAGGGTCAGAGGAGAACATCCGGGGGGTCCTGGATCAGAGAGAGATGGTGGGGGATACATTGAATGGCCCTTTTACATTGGCTGAGATGAAGAGCATTAGCTAAAGCTGGGGTAACATCTCCTGGGAAGGGTGAGATAGGTTACATCATGATGACTCATCTCAGTGACACTGCAATGGGGAAAGTATTGGGCCTTTACAATAAGGTGTGGCAGGAAGGGAGAAATATTACCCATACAGCCAGAAGAGTTCAAGAAGTGATTAGTGAAGCAGAGCAGCGGGTCTTCAAGTTTTCAGGTGACAAAACACAGACTGGAAGGTTGGGGAGGAAATATACTTGAAGTTGAATGGAAGGAATCTGGAGAGGGTGGGAGGGTTTAGGTTCCTGGGGTTCTGGTTTGATACTCGAATGACGTGGGCGGAGCATATTAACAGAGTAGTTGTCAAAGGAAAGAAAATATTGAATGTAGCTTGTCAGGAATGGAGTGGGGGGCAGATAGAATGGCGTTGAAAATGATATATATATATATAGCGCTGTCAAGGTCATCAATGGATTATGGAAGTATAGCATTTGGATCAGCAGCTCAGACATCTTTAAAAAAGCTAGATGTTATCCAGGCCCAAGCCCTAAGAATACGTTGTGGAGCACTCAGGACCTCCCCAGTGGCAGCGATGCAGGTAGAGTTGGGAGAGATGCTGTTAAAGTTAAGAAGACAACAGCTAGCCATGACATACTGGGTAAATCTACAAGGACATATGGTTACACATTCTACATAAAAGGTGCTCCTAGAGTGCTGGGAACATGAACACAATCTGGATACAAGCTTTGGGAGGATAGGCCATGACATGGCGAGAGAGATGGGGTTGTTTGTAAGGGAGTTTAGCCCCTCTGTGGTTCTTCCTGCTATCCCACCTTGGTTTCTCCCTCAGCCAGTGATATATCTAGGGTTGCTTGAGAGGGTAAGAGATGTTGAGGAAGGAGTAGATTCAGTTGTAAGTGAACATTTAAGAACACAAGACTATGCTTTCTTGAATATATTCACAGATGGATCTAAGGACCCTAAAACAGGGAGGACAGGAGCAGCTTTTAGTGTTCCTGAGGTTAAGGTGGCAGTGACGAAAAGAGCAACGGATCATTTATCTGTTTACACAACGGGAGTTGTTGGCCATACTATTGGCTGCAGAGTGGGTGGAGGAGGTGTGGCCAGACAGGGTAGTCACCTGCTCTGGCTCCACTAAGCACTGATGAGCTTAAATTCATGTGTGTCTCGGAGCAGACAGGATGTGTTGTATGAGGTTTTGCAGTGTTTGTATAGGGTGAAAACAGATGGGGGTATTTGTGATGTTCCTCTGGGTACCAGCTCATGTGGGAGCAGAGGGGAGTGAGGAAGTGGATATTATTGCCAAGCAGGCTCTTAAACATGCTAATGTTGAGATGGAATTGTCAATCAGTAAAGCCGAAGCCAAGGGGTTAATAAGAACAGTGGTTAAAAATAAGTGGCAAGAGTTGTGGAACAGGGAGAGAAAGGGAAGACCCCTGTATAAGATCCAGGAAAAGGTGGGGGCAGGGAGGTCCTCAGGCTGAAAGAGAACAGGGAGGAAAGTGTAGTCACAAGGCTGAGACTGGGCTCAATAGTACATTAGAAGTGGTGGGGAAACATCCGACTGGGAGGTGTGATCATTGTCAGGAGGAGATGGAGACAGTGGAACATGTTCTATTTCAGTGCCAGAAATATGTGAGGGAAAGGGAGCGATTGTTATTAGATTTGAGGAGTAATGGAGTTGAAGAGCCAGGATTAAGTTAACTGCTGGGGAAATCTTCAGGGGATCTAGTATTTAATTATGTATTTAGTTTCCTTAGGGAGACAAGATTATTGGGTAGATTTAGACCTTCTCTGTCTCTGGTCCACACTCCAGTCCAGTTGGTGGCGGTAATGCACCATAAAGTTGGTTGCCAACTGCAATATAAAATCCACAGAAGAAGAAGAAGAACAAGAACAACAACAACAACAACAACAACAACAACCCTGGCTATCCTATGGGCGCTAGGACCCCGACATGCCCCCGCTGAGCTGCAGGGCTCGCGCTGGCATTCTGCTCAGTCCAGAACTCATTATGCTCGCGCTACGGCTGCTGCTTGCTCCTCTGCCTGAATCTGCTCTTCTGAAAGCCCGTGCAGTCAGTGTCAAGACCGGTTGCGCCATTAGCGCGCGGAAAGAAGTATCTCAACACGACCGAGCATTTAGTACCGAGGTAAACGTTTCTGCTTGTATAATGGAAAATAATTGCGTGAGGTCGGTTTTCTTTCAGCATGTGATGTTTTGGTCAGTTCGATCCACACGCTGTCTGCCACACGCGCACACAGACTCAGTGAGCTGTCTCAAATTTTGAAAGGTCCGTCTTCGACCGGCTTTCAGGAAGTTAACTGTAGGCTAGCCTAAATCCTTGTTCACTACATTTACATTAAATTTTCGTCATTTAGCAGATGCTGTTATCCAGAGCGACTTACAAATTGGTGCATTCACCTTATGATAGCCAGTGGGACAACCACTTTACAATATATTTTAAAAAATGTTGTTTTGTGGGCGTGGGGTAGGGGGAGGGTAGAAGGATTACTTTTATCCTATCCCAGGTATTCCTTAAAGAGGTGGGGTTTCAAGTGTCTCAGGAAGGTGGTGAGTGACTCCGCTGTCCTGGCGTCGTGAGGGAGCTTGTTCCACCATTGGGGAGCCAGAGCAGTGAACAGTTTTGACTGGGCTGAGCGGGAACTGTGCTTCCGCAGAGGTAGGGGGGCCAGCAGGCCAGAGGTGGATGAACGCAATGCCCTCGTTTGGGTGTAGGGACTGATCAGAGCCTGAAGGTACGGAGGTGCCGTTCCCCTCACAGCTCCGTAGGTAAGCACCATGGTCTTGTAGCAGATGCAGGCTTCAACTGGAAGCCAGTGGAGTGTGCGGAGGAGCGGGGTGACGTGAGAGAACTTGGGAAGGTTGAACACCAGACGGGCTGCAGCGTTCTGGATGAGTTGTAGGGGTTTAATGGCACAGGCAGGGAGCCCAGCCAACAGCGAGTTGCAGTAATCCAGGCGGGAGATGACAAGTGCCTGGATTAGGACATGTGCCGCTTCCTGCGTAAGGTAGGGTCGTACTCTGCGAATGTTGTAGAGCATGAACCTACAGGATTGGGTCACCGCTTTGATGTTAGCGGAGAACGACAGGGTGTTGTCTAGGGTCACGCCAAGGTTCTTTGCACTCTGGGAGGAGGACACAACTGAGTTGTCAACCGTGATGGTGAGTTCATGGAGGGGGCAGTCCTTCCCCGGGAGGAAGAGCAGCTCCGTATTGCCAAGGTTCAGCTTGAGGTGGTGATCCGTCATCCACACTGATATGTCTGCCAGACATGCAAAGATGCGATTCGCCTTCTGGTTATCAGAAAGGAGAAGATTAGTTGTGTGTCGTCTGCGTAGCAATGATAGGAGAGGCCATGCGAGGATATGACAGAGCCAAGTGACTTGGTGTATAGCGAGAATAGGAGAGGGCCTAGAACTGAGCCCTGGGGGACACCAGTGGTGAGAGCATGTGGTGCGGAGACAGCTTCTCGCCACGCCACTTGGTAGGAGCGACCGGTCAGGTAGGACGCAATCCAAGATTGAGCCGCGCCGGAGATGCCCAGCTCGGAGAGGGTGGAGAGGAGGATCTGATGGTTCACAGTATCAAAGGCAGCAGACAGGTCTAGAAGGACAACAGCAGAGGAGAGAGAGTTAGCTTTAGCAGTGCGGAGAGCCTCCGTGACACAGGGAAGAGCAGTCTCAGTTGAATGACCAGTCTTGAAACCTGACTGGTTTAGATCAAGAAGGTCATTCTGAGAGAGATAGCAAGAGAGTTGGCTAAAGATGGCACGCTCAAGAGTTTTGGAGAGAAAAGAAAGAAGGGATACTGGTCTGTAGTTGTTGACATCAAAGGGATCGAGTGTTGTTTATTTGAGAAGGGGTGCAACTCTCGCTCTCTTGAAGACGGAAGGGACATAGCCAGCGGTCAAGGATGAGTTGATCAGCGAGGTGAGGTAAGGGAGAAGGTCACCGGAGATGGTCTGGAGAAGAGAGGAGGGGATAGGGTCAAGCGGGCAGGTTGTTGGGCGGCCGGCCATCACAAGTCGCAAGATTTTATCTGGAGAGAGAGGGGAGAAAGAAGTCAAAGCATAGGGTAGGGCAGTGCAGGACCAGCAGTGTCATTTGACTTAACAAACGAGGATCGGATGTCGTCAACCTTCTTTTCAAAATGGTTGACGAAGTCATCCACAGAGAGGGAGGAGGGGGGAGGGGGAGGAGGATTCAGCAGGGAGGAGAAGGTGGCAAAGAGCTTCCTAGGGTTAGAGGCAGATGCTTGGAATTTAGAGTGGTAGAAAGTGGCCTTAGCAGCAGAAACAGATGAAGAAAATGTAGAGAGGAGGGAGAGGAGGTCCGCAGGGAGTCTAGTTTTCCTCCATTTCCGCTCGGCTGCCCGGAGCCCTGTTTTGTGAGCTCGCAATGAGTCATCAAGCCACGGAGCTGGAGGGGAGGACCGAGCTGGCCGGGAGGATAGGGGACATAGAGAGTCAAAGGATGCAGAAAGGGAGGAGAGGAGGGTTGAGGAGGCAGAATCAGGAGATTGGAGGGAGAAGGATTGAGCAGAGGGAAGAGATGATAGGATGGAAGAGGAGAGAGTAGCGGGAGAGAGAGAGCGAAGGTTGCGACGGCGCATTACCATCTGAGTAGGGGCAGAGTGAGTAGTGTTGGAGGAAAGCGAGAGAGAAAAGGATACAAAGTAGTGGTCGGAGACATGGAGGGGAGTTGCAGTGAGATTAGTAGAAGAACAGCATCTAGTAAAAATGAGGTCAAGAGTATTGCCTGCCTTGTGAGTAGGGGGGGACGGTGAGAGGGTGAGGTCAAAAGAGGAGAGGAGTGGAAAGAAGGAGGCAGAGAGAAATGAGTCAAAGGTAGACGTAGGGAGGTTGAAGTCCCCCAGAACTGTGAGGGTGAGCCATCCTCAGGAAAGGAACTTATCAAGGCGTCAAGCTCATTGATGAACTCTCCAAGGGAACCTGGAGGGCGATAAATGACAAGGATATTAAGCTTAAATGGGCTAGTGACTGTGACAGCATGGAATTCAAATGAGGAGATAGACAGATGGGTCAGGGTAAAAATAGAGAATGTCCACTTGGGAGAGATGACGATTCCTGTGCCACCACCCCGCTGACCAGATGCTCTCGGGGTATGCGAGAACACATGGTCAGACGAGGAGAGAACAGTAGGAGTAGCAGTGTTTTCAGTGGTAATCCATGTTTCCGTCAGCGCCAAGAAGTCGAGGGACTGGAGGGTAGCATAGGCTGAGATGAACTCTGCCTTGTTGGCAGCAGAACGGCAGTTCCAGAGGCTGCCTGAGACCTGGAACTCCACGTGGGTGGTGCGTGCAGGGACCACCAGGTTAGAGAGGCAGCAGCCACGCAGTGTGAGGCGTTTGTATAGCCTGTGCGGAGAGGAGAGAACAGGGATAGACAGAGGCATAGTTGACAGGCTACAGAAAATGGCTACAATAATGCAAAGGAGATCGGAATGAAATGAACTAAACATCTGGGAAAGGAGAGAGCGGGGCCTCCCTCACCACAACACCCAAATATAACTCTCCCAACTTCCACCTCAGAAACTATAATTGTTGTAAACTACAGCGGTTCAATGTTTTCTATGAATAGACTAACTTAGTTTATTCAGCTAGCTAACAGTATTCTTCCGTGAAAATCGTCCAGGGCACCTAGTCATAAGACGCCACAGCCAGCTAGCATGCCGGACTCAACACGGTTTAGCACCAATACTCGGCCACAACAAACCACCAGTGTGTCAACACGCCAAGCAGATCATTCGTGTCTGTGTCTAACGTTGTGGGTTAGTCCCGACAGCTTGAGCGAGTCCGTCGTCAACTTATTCAGCCAGTTAGTTAGCTAGAATAGTTAGCATACTAGCTAGCCATTGCTTTCAGACAAAGAAGAAACCCCTCCTTTCATGCCACGAACACACAGAGAGAGCCAAGCTAACGTTAACTAGTCACCCATGTCCCGAATTCCTTGAACGACTCTGGCTACCAATATGTAAAAACAAAACACAAATGTAGGTTATAACTTACCCCTAGCAGCAGCTACTGTTAGCTAGCCAAGTGCAAAGCTAGCCACTGAATTGACTCAGCCAGTTCGCGTCTGTTCGCTAGGTCGTTCCACCCATCCCACCTCCACACCTGCCAGGGAACCAGGTACACTAGCAGTTAGGGGGGATTAGCTAGGCCTTAGGCATTATTCACCTGACATTGACCTCTAACCCCAGCTGTTTCCTAGGTGATGCAGCCTTGGCGTTTGTTTCCCACCCCTGTTTGAGCCCCATGCGAGGGGGGGAGGAGGGCGGGAGTCTTCTCTCAAGCACCATACAAGAACAACCTAGCTACAGGGGAGGCAGAGGAGGATGGGGGCGCAGAGTGACAACCTGAACCCCTTGCAGCCCTCCCAGGTGGCCTCCCCACCCCTGCTGCAGCAGCCCCCCAGCAGCACAGACCGTAGAGGCCCTCCCACCTCAAACAGCCAACTGCCACCTTACCCCCTTACCCTCCCTCACCCCCCACTAGCTCACCCCCAGTTCCCAGAGCTGCGCTGGGCTCGGCAGGAGCCTCAGGGGCAGGAGCAGCAGGTTGACGGTAGTTCCCTGGAGAAACATGGACCCTCCCAGCCCCCCCAACCCTCCCTCCAGCCCAACTCAGAAGAGCTGCCCAGCTATGAGCAGGACCCTCCCAGCCCCCCCAACCCTCCCTCCAGCCCAACTCAGAAGAGCTGCCCAGCTATGAGCAGGACCCTCCCAGCCCCCCCAACCCTCCCTCCAGCCCAACTCAGAAGAGCTGCCCAGCTCAGACCCAGGGACAACGCCACCACTCTATTACACACTGGAGGACCAGGAGAGCCTGCCTAGCCCCTCTCACACCCCAGACAGACAGCCCTCAGCCTGGACCAGCTTAGCTCCCGACAGCCCCTCTGAGACCTCTAGCCCTGACACCAACACTGACCCCTCTCCTTTCCCCAGCCCCAGCCCACCCCTGGGCCCTCAGGAAGGCGTTATGTGTGGTGGGGATGAGGCTGAGGGTTTGTCTATCTGGGGTGGACACCCTGCTCTGAGGGAACTGAAGCAGGGTCATGTGTACTCCCTCAGCCAGAGGATCCTCCAACTCAGCATAGAGACCAATGGCACTAGTAACCCTCCCTCTAAAAAATCCTCCCCCAGTTACCCCCCACCCCTAAACCTAACCCCACCCGCAGGATCAGGAGACCCCCGCCGACCCCCGCCAGAGTACCCCTTCAAGTCCCCCCAGCCGCCCCCCTGCTTCCCCTCAGGGAAAACCCAGTCCCCCTCCTCTTCCTCTGAGCTGGGCCCTCTGTTCATCGATCCCCCCTCTGCTGCGATAATGGACTGGTCCAGAGCTGAGAGCAACCCCCCACCTGAGTACCAGAGCAGGCGGCACCACCCCGGGACATCAGGGGGTACCTCAGTCCATTACCATCACAGTCCCACACCCTCCCACACCCTATTCTTACAGACCCAGACCCAGACCTCCACCCTTCTCCCCAACATCCAGGCCCCGACTTCTACCCTTGTCTCTCAGCTCCAACCCCAGCCCCAGCAACCTGCCCCAGGCCCCTCCGGTGCGGAGGTAGTCATGGCAGCCAAGGTGCAGCAGATGGTCCAGCTGCTGTGTGAGGAGAACCAGACTCTGAGACAGGAGCTGCTGACACACAGAGAAAAGGCCTCCAAACTGCACTGGGTACGAGGCAGTTTGTAAGTGATTGTGTGTGTGTGACTGTATGTGCTCACTATAACCCCATAACCTTAAAGGCCCATTGCAGTCAAAATTATTTTTTTTGTGTGTTTTATATATATTTTACAACAGCTGATGAAACTAACACTGTAAAAGTGTGAACAAATTTGATCAGTGTTATTTCCTGATAGTTGCTTGTTGAAAATACAATCTACATAGGACCTTCTAATCAGCAGTTTCGGCTTTCCATGGTGACATCCCTATGCGGTAAATTGGTTAATAGACCAATAACAAAGAGAGTTGGAAACCTCTCTGCCAATAGCGGCTACTTTTCCGTTTTCAGTTTAGACCACTCCCAGACAGGGTTGTGAAATCCTGCCTTAAACCATTAGGGGGATGAAAAATATCTGACCCTATTTCATGTCATTTCTACTAACTCCTCTTCCTTGTGCTTCAGTTAGAGGAGGAGCTCCAGAGGATCTCTGAAGAGTATGACTGGCTGATGAAAAGCTCATCAAAGAGGGAGGGGCTGGACCGAACCATGAGGTGCAAATTGGAGGGGGAGATCAGACGTCTGACTGTCTTCAATAGAGACCTGAGAGGTAGGACAGGAGGGAGGGACTCTAGGGAGGGACTTGTAAAAGGTAGCTTAGTGGTTAAGAGCGTAGTGCCAGTAACCGAAAGGTCGCTGGTTCTAATCCCCGAGCCGACTAGGTGAAAAATCTGTCGATGTGCCCTTTGGCAAGGCACTTAACCCTAATTGCTTCTGTACGTCGTTCTGGATAAGAGCATCTGCTAAATGACGTAAATGTAAATGTGAAAGGATGTTGCCGTGAAAATGTAGTGTCTGTGTATGACTATGTAATGTCTGTGTCTCAGATCGCCTGCTGCCTTAGTAAGTGTTTGTGTGTGTTTGTGGTGTTGATGAGTGTTTGGACACACCCAGCATTTAGGTTTTCCTATTTTCTTTCCGCTCCTCTTTTTCTCCACCACTCCCTCTCCAGGCTAAATTCAGCATTCATACAATTATCCCATTTCCTTTTAGTCACACATGACACACGCACGGACACACACACACACTTTTATTAGAGAGTCAGTGTGAAAACAGACAGTGACCTTGTCTGGCCTGGAAACCCAAACAGAGAGAACTTTCTCCTCCTGACTACCACCTTTTTCTCTCTCTCTCTCTCTATGTCTCTCTCTCTGTCTCTCTCTCTGTCTCTCTCTCTGGGCGCCATGAGAGAGGAGAGGAAGTGTTTGTTGTATTTCACTGTGCTGTCTGGTATGTAACACCAGGAATGAGGGATAGAGTGGGGAGGGAGAGATAAAGAGAGGGGCAGGCCGAAAGGCAAGATCTCTTACAGCAGTTTTAGGACAGGTGCTCTTTCAACGTGTCGCTCCCCACACACACAAATTTACCCAAATGCTCTGCACCCCACCTCTTCCCCTCTTCCCTTTATAATAATAATAATAATATGCCATTTAGCAGACGCTTTTATCCAAAGCGACTTACAGTCATGCGTGCATACATTTTTTTGTGTATGGGTGGTCCCGGGGATCGAACCCACTACCTTGGCGTTACAAGCGCCGTGCTCTACCAGCTGAGCTACAGAGGACCTCTCCCCTCCTCCTGCATGTGTGGGACATGATATCCCAGAGACAAAGGGGAATGATTTGGTCTGTGTTGGGAATGCCGCCTCAGCAGATTCCACTAACCCCCCTTATCCCTCCCTCCCTCCCCCACCCAACACACGTCCACCCCTACCTAGAGTTTATCCCTCCCTCCCTCCCCCACCCAACACACGTCCACCCCTACCTAGAGTTTATCCCTCCCTCCCCACCCCTACCTAGAGTTTATCCCTCCCTCCCTCCCCCACCCAACACACGTCCACCCCTACCTAGAGTTTATCCCTCCCTCCCTCCCTCCCCCACCCAACACACGTCCACCCCTACCTAGAGTTTATCCCTCCCTCCCTCCCCCCACCCAACACACGTCCACCCCTACCTAGAGTTTATCCCTCCCTCCCTCCCTCCCCAACACACGTCCACCCCTACCTAGAGTTTATCCCTCCCTCCCTCCCTCCCTCCCCCACCCAACACACGTCCACCCCTACCTAGAGTTTGGCCAACTTTAGAGCTGGACGCCATGTTGCTGCCTCTGAACATTCCAGTCATGAGGAGTATTGGGTTCTCTCATTCTAACTTTAAAGGGTTAGTTAGCAAGTCTGATTTGAGCCTTTTTTCTTTTTTCTATTTCCCTTCTCTCTCTCTGTCTCTCTCTGTCTCTCTCTCTGTCTCTCTCTCTCTCTGTCTCTCTCTGTCTCTCAGGGGATGGACTGATAGAGAAAGAGCGTTTGGAGGAGGAGGTGGAGGAGCAGCAGCAGAGGGCAGAGAGACTGGAGTCAGCTCTGAGCAGCGCCCAGCAGAGAGCCCTACACCTAGAGGAGGAGGTATACATCACATCACATCACATCACATTACATCACATTATATTACAGGACATCACATTACATCACATCACATCACATTACATCACATCACATTACATCACATTACATCACATTACATCACATTACATCACATTACATTACATCACATCACATTACATCACATCACGTCACGTCACATCACATCACATCACATCACGTCACGTCACGTCACGTCACATCACATCACATCACATCACATCACATCACATCACATTACATTACATTACATCACGTCACGTCACATCACATCACATTACATCACATCACATCACATCACATTACATCACATCACATCACATTACATCACATTACATCACATTACATCACATCACATCACATCACATCACATTACATTACATCACGTCACATTACATCACATCACGTTACATCACGTCACATTACATCACGTCACATTACATTACATCACATTACATCACGTTACATCACATCACATTACATTACATCACAATACATTACATTACATTACATCACATCACATTACATCACATCACATCACATCACATTACATCACGTCACATTACGTCACATTACATCACGTCACATTACATTACATCACATCACATTACATTACATCACATCACATTACATCACGTCACATTACATTACATCACGTCACATTACATTACATCACATCACATCACATCACATTACATCACGTCACATTACATTACATTACATTACATCACATCACATTACATCACATTATATTACATCACATCACATCACATCACATTACATTACATTACATTACATTACATTACATCACATTACATTACATTACATTACATCACATTACATTACATTACATTACATTACATTACATTACATTACATTACATCACGTCACATTACATCACGTCACATTACATTACATTACATTACATTACATCACGTCACATTACATCACGTCACATTACATCACGTCACATTACATTACATCACGTCACATTACATCACGTCACATTACATCACGTCACATTACATCACGTCACATTACATCACATTACATTACATCACGTCACATTACATTACATCACGTCACATTACGTCACATTACATCACGTCACATTACATTACATCACGTCACATTACATTACATCACGTCACATTACATTACATCACGTCACATTACATCACGTCACATTACATCACGTCACATTACATTACATCACGTCACATTACATCACGTCACATTACATCACGTCACATTACATCACATTACATTACATCACGTCACATTACATTACATCACGTCACATTACGTCACATTACATCACGTCACATTACATTACATCACGTCACATTACATTACATCACGTCACATTACATTACATCACGTCACATTACATCACGTCACATTACATTACATCACGTCACATTACGTCACATTACATCACGTCACATTACATTACATCACGTCACATTACATTACATCACGTCACATTACATTACATCACGTCACATTACATTACATCACGTCACATTACATTACATCACGTCACATTACATTACATCACGTCACATTACATTACATCACGTCACATTACATTACATCACATTACATTACATCACGTCACATTACATTACATCACGTCACATTACGTCACATTACATCACGTCACATTACATTACATCACGTCACATTACATTACATCACGTCACATTACATTACATCACGTCACATTACATCACGTCACATTACATTACATCACGTCACATTACGTCACATTACATCACGTCACATTACATTACATCACGTCACATTACATTACATCACGTCACATTACATTACATCACGTCACATTACATTACATCACGTCACATTACATTACATCACGTCACATTACATTACATCACGTCACATTACATTACATCACGTCACATTACATCACATCACATTACATTACATCACGTCACATTACATTACATCACGTCACATTACATTACATCACGTCACATTACATTACATCACGTCACATTACATCACGTCACATTACATCACGTCACATTACATTACATCACGTCACATTACATCACGTCACATTACATCACGTCACATTACATCACATTACATTACATCACGTCACATTACATTACATCACGTCACATTACGTCACATTACATCACGTCACATTACATTACATCACGTCACATTACATTACATCACGTCACATTACATTACATCACGTCACATTACATCACGTCACATTACATTACATCACGTCACATTACGTCACATTACATCACGTCACATTACATTACATCACGTCACATTACATTACATCACGTCACATTACATTACATCACGTCACATTACATTACATCACGTCACATTACATTACATCACGTCACATTACATTACATCACGTCACATTACATTACATCACGTCACATTACATCACATCACATTACATTACATCACGTCACATTACATCACATCACGTCACATTACATTACATCACATCACATTACATTACATCACGTCACATTACATCACATCACGTCACATTACATTACATCACATCACATTACATTACATCACGTCACATTACATCACATCACTCATTCAGACACTTATTCACACACCATACACATACCATTCCTGTGTATGTGTGTGTGTGTGTAGCTGCGTGTGAAGTGTGTGTATGCGGCGCGTGTGGAAGGGTTGCAGCATGCTGTGGTGCAGTTGCAGACGGCGTGTGGAAGGGTTGCAGCATGCTGTGGTGCAGTTGCAGACGGCGTTGGAAGGGTTGCAGCATGCTGTGGTGCAGTTGCAGACGGCGTGTGAGAAGGGTTGCAGCATGCTGTGGTGCAGTTGCAGACGGCGTGTGAGAAGGGTTGCAGCATGCTTTGATGCAGTTGCAGACGGCGTGTGAGAAGGGTTGCAGCATGCTGTGGTGCAGTTGCAGACGGCGTGTGAGAAGGGTTGCAGCATGCTGTGGTGCAGTTGCAGACGGCATGTGAGAAGAGAGAGCAGCTGGAGAGACGCCTGCGCACACGGCTGGAGAGAGAGCTACACACTGCACACGCAACAGGTACCACACAACGCTGTCATAGCGGGTGTCATAACAATGTCTGTATTGGCTAAAACTGCGTTTTAATTTCTCCATCTGTCGCTTCCTTCATCCTCTGCTTCTCTCTCCTCCCCTCAGAGTGTGTGTGGGACCTCTGGGCCAGGTGTGTGTGGGGGTGTAGGGGAGGGCAGTGCCCCTGCTCTGAGGGAGCTGGCTCTAGAGGCTGGGAACAGAAGTACCTGCAGGAGAACGCCATGAGACACTTTAACATGGAGACTGCTGCTACAGCCAACCCACACAGGTACACACACACACTCTCATACACATAGGTAGAGAAGGGTAGAGATGGCGCTGCAGTGGATAGCAGCTGTTTTACAGGGGCTTGACCTGTTTTTACACTGATCTTAATCTGACTGAAAACAGCTTCTGGAGATCACTAACCTCGTTTTGGATTAATATTTCTACTTCAACGAGTCGGCAGCTCTGGATGGTCTGCTTACTCCAGACCAGGCCCTGATCCCTGGGACTCATTACTCCAGACCAGGCCCTGATCCCCAGGACTCATTACTCCGGACCAGGCCCTGATCCTCGGGACTCATTACTCCGGACCAGACCCTGATCCTCGGGACTCGAAAGAGGAAGCGACGGCGCAAAAGAGGCACATGAGACGGTATCCTGAAGAGACTACGTTGGCGAGCAAATAAACCTCCTCTACCCTCCGTTCTGTTGGCAAACATACAGTCACTAGAGAACAAACTGGACAAGCTCCGTTCGAGACTATCCTGTCAACGGGATCTGAAGAACTGTTATGTTCTATGTTTCTCTGATCGTGGCTGAACAAGGACATGGATAATATACACTGCTCAAAAAAAATAAAGGGAACACTAAAATAACACATCCTAGATCTGAATGAATGAAATAATCTTATTAAATACTTTTTTCTTTACATAGTTGAATGTGCTGACAACAAAATCACACAAAAATTATCAATGGAAATCAAATGTATCAACCCATGGAGGTCTGGATTTGGAGTCACCCTCAACATTAAAGTGGAAAACCACACTACAGGCTGATCCAACTTTGATGTAATGTCCTTAAAACAAGTCAAAATGAGGCTCAGTAGTGTGTGTGGCCTCCACGTGCCTGTATGACCTCCCTACAACGCCAGGGCATGCTCCTGATGAGGTGGCGGATGGTCTCCTGAGGGATCTCCTCCCAGACCTGGACTAAAGCATCCGCCAACTCCTGGACAGTCTGTGGTGCAACGTGGCGGTGGTGGATGGAGCGAGACATGATGTCCCAGATGTGCTCAATTGGATTCAGGTCTGGGGAACGGGCGGGCCAGTCCATAGCATCAATGCCTTCCTCTTGCAGGAACTGCTGACACACTCCAGCCACATGAGGTCTAGCATTGTCTTGCATTAGGAGGAACCCAGGGCCAACCGCACCAGCATATGGTCTCACAAGGGGTCTGAGGATCTCATCTCGGTACCTAATGGCAGTCAGGCTACCTCTGGCGAGCACATGGAGGGCTGTGCGGCCCCCAAAGAAATGCCACCCCACACCATGACTGACCCACTGCCAAACCGGTCATGCTGGAGGATGTTGCAGGCAGCAGAACGTTCTCCACGACGTCTCCAGACTCTGTCACGTCTGTCACGTGCTCAGTGTGAACCTGCTTTCATCTGTGAAGAGCACAGGGCGCCAGTGGCGAATTTGCCAATCTTGGTGTTCTCTGGCAAATGCCAAACGTCCTGCACGGTGTTGGGCTGTAAGCACAACCCCCACCTGTGTACGTCGGGCCCTCATACCACCCTCATGGAGTCTGTTTCTGACCGTTTGAGCAGACACATGCACATTTGTGGCCTGCTGGAGGTCATTTTGCAGGGCTCTGGCAGTGCTCCTCCTGCTCCTCCTTGCACAAAGGCGGAGGTAGCAGTCCTGCTGCTGGGTTGTTGCCCTCCTACGGCCTCCTCCACGTCTCCTGATGTACTGGCCTGTCTCCTGGTAGCGCCTCCATGCTCTGGACACTACGCTGACAGACACAGCAAACCTTCTTGCCACAGCTCGCATTGATGTGCCATCTTGGATGAGCTGCACTACCTGAGCCACTTGTGTGGGTTGTAGACTCCGTCTCATGCTACCACTAGAGTGAAAGCACCGCCAGCATTCAAAAGTGACCAAAACATCAGCCAGGAAGCATAGGAACTGAGAAGTGGTCTGTGGTCACCACCTGCAAAACCAGTCCTTTATTGGGGGTGTCTTGCTAATTGCCTATAATTTCCACCTGTTGTCTATTCCATTTGCACAACAGCATGTGAAATTGATTGTCAATCAGTGTTGCTTCCTAAGTGGACAGTTTGATTTCACAGAACTGTGATTGACTTGGAGTTACATTGTGTTGTTTAAGTGTTCCCTTTATTTTTTTGAGCAGTGTACATCTCGCTGGTTTTTCCATGCATTGCCAAGAACGGTCGGCAGCCTCAGGTAAGATGGGTGGGAGGGGTGTGTCTCTTTGTTAAAAACAGCTTGTGTGTCACATTTTTGCTCACCTGAGTTAGAATACCTCATGATAAGCTGTAGACCTTACTATTTACCAAGGGAGTTTTCATCTATATTTTTTGTAGCTGTCTATTTACAACCACAAACTGATGCTGGCACTAAGACTGCACTCAACGGGCTGTATAGGGCCATAAGCAAATAAGAAAATGCTCACCCAATGGCGGCGCTTCTCGTGGCCGGGGATTTTAATGCAGGGAAATTGAAATCCGTTTTAAACTCATTTTTACCAGCATGTCACCTGTGCAACTAGAGGCGGCAAAATTCTAGATCACCTTTACTCCACACACAGAAACGCATATAAGGCTCTCCCTTGCCCTCCCTTTGGCAAATTTGACCATAACACTATCCTCCTGATTCCTGCTTACAAGAAAAACAGGAAGTGGTCAGATGAAGCGGATGCTAAGCTACAGGACTGTTTCTCTAGCACAGACTGGAATATGTTCCGGGATTCAACCGATAACATTGAGGAGTTTACCACATCAGTCACCGGCTTCATTAATAACTGCATCGACGACGTCGTCCCCACAGTGACCCTACGTACACATCCCAAACAGAAGCCATGGATAACAGGCGACATCCACACTGAGCTAAAGGCTAGAGCTACCGCTTTCAAGGAGTGGGACGCTAATCCTGACGCTTATAAGAAATCCCGCTACGACCACCGACGAGCCATCAAACAAGCAAAAGCATCAATACAGGACTTAGATCGAGTCCTACTACACCGGCTCTGACACTCGTCGGATGTGGCAGGGCTTGCAAACTATCACGGATTACAAAGGGAAATCCAGTCACGATCTGCCCAGTGACGCGACTCGAGCCTACCAGACGAGCTAAATTAATTCTACCAGCTGTTCCGGATGACTGTGTGATCTCGCTCTCCGTAGCTGATGTGAGTAAGACCTTTTAAACAGGTTAACATTCACAAAGCCACGGGACAAATTACCAGGATGCGTACTCGGAGCATGCGCTGACCAGCTGGCAAATGTCTTCACTGACATTTTCAACATCTCCCTGACCCAGTCTGTAATACCTACATGTTTCAAGCAGACCACCATAGCCCCTGTGCCCAAGAATGCCAAGGTAACCTGTCTAAAGACTACCGCACCGTAGCACTCACATCTGTAGCTATAAAATACTTTGAAAGGCTGGTCTTGGTTTTGGCTCGATCAACACCATCATCCCAGATACCCTGGACCCACTCCAATTATCATACCACCCCAACAGATCCACAGATGACGCAATCTCTATTGCACTCCACACAGCCCTCTCCCACCTGGACAAGAGGAACTTGCTGTTCATCGACTACAGCTCAGCGTTCAACACCATAGTACCCTCAAAGCTCATCACTAAGCTAAGGACCCTGGGACTAAACACCTCCCTCTGCAACTTGATCCTGGACTTCCTGATGGGCCGCCCCCAGGTGGTAAGGGTAGGTAACAACACATCCGCCATGCTGACCCTCAACACAGGGGCTCCTCAGGGGTGCGTGCTTAGTCCCCTCCTGTACTGCGTGGCCAAGCACAACTCCAACACCATCATTAAGTTTGCTGACGACACGACGGTGGTAGGCCTGATCACCAACCACGATGAGACAGCCTATAGGTAGGAGGTCAGTGACCTGGAAGTGTGGTGCCAGGACAACAACCTCTCCCTCAACGTCAGCAATACAAAGGAGCTGAACGTGGACTACAGGAAACGGAGGGCCGAGTACACCCCCCATCCACATCGACGGTAGTGTAGTAGGCTGTAGTGGAGCGGGTTGAGAGGTGTTCACATCACAAAAAATGTACGTGGTCCACACACACCAACACAGTTGTGAAGAAGATTTGTCATGGTTCCCTCAGATCCTCAAAAAGTTCTACAGCTGCACCATTGAGAGCATCTTGACTGGCTGCATCACCGCTATCGACCACAACGCGCTACAGAGTCTCTATTTCTCCATGCATTGTTGGGAAGGGCCCCCAAGTAAGCGTTTCACTGTTAGTCTACACCTGTTGATTACCAACTGTGACAAATAACATTTGATTTGATGTACACACGCTCATCCAACTGAACATTTGAATATTCCTTTGTGTGTTGGTAGGGACACCCTGGTGGTACACTCTCACAGTGGTAGCTACAGTGAGATGATGGGCTGTACACTGTGGCAGGGGGAACAGTGTACAGCAGGCTACCAGACGCTGCAATAACATGGAGCACAGGTACACACACACACACACACACAATCAAAGTGACTGAACTTGTCTAAAAGGTGTCCTAATTGTTGATTTATTCAACCAGGAAAAGACCCTTGAGGATAGGGATGTGTATTGGTTCAGAAAATAGGATCAAGGTTCTGTTTTCTGTGTGTGTGTGTGTGTACAGGATAAGGGAGGGATGCGATGATAAAGGTTTTACAGCAGCGGAACTCTCGCCGTGACCTCAGCGCCCTCTGCCCTGCCCGCTCCACCCCCTCCATCTCCTTAGCAACAGGACTGCACCCACGACAAGCTTCTCAGACAGACGAGAGGAAAGAGAGAAACTTCCTCCCATCCCTCCCCCTCATCTCTTCCTCTTTATCTACCTCATCCTCTCTCCCTCCCTCGGCTCTCTCCCTCCGCTACTCCATTACACCTTCTCATTCCTCCTCCACCCTCCCTTTCTCCTCTACCCTCCCTCTCTCCTCCTCCCTCCCCCTCCACTCCTCTCCTGTCCTCCCATTCTAAGACGGGCAGTAGAGACAGCAGCACTCAGACTGACAAAGGTTCAGAGACCCTCAAAGTCCTGCCCCTCCCCAGCAGAGCCTGGCTGGGATTGGCCAGGACCCAGAGGACAGGTGAGTGACAGCTGAGACTGAACAATCAAGGATCAGTGAACCCTCTCCAAATGTAATGTAAAACTGACCCTAGTTCAGCAACTTCATTCTAACTTCTGATATTCTACATATAACTATCAGTCTTCAGCTAACTGTTCTCTCTGTCTCCGTAGATAAGACTAGAACCCAGCTCCTACTAGGCACAGACATAGTGGAGATCCTCATCTAATGGACACAGAGAGAGAGAGAGTGGGTGTGAGAGAGCGAGCGAGCGTGTGGTTCTGAGAGAGAGCGAGAGAGGGCATGCGAGTGAGTGAGTGAGAGTGAGTGAGTGTCTCTTTTTAATCTGGTGAAGTTATTTCCAAGGTGCATTGTGTTGCTTTACTGGTTCACCCCAGAGATGTGTGTGCATCGATGTGTTTTCAGTTGTTAAATGCATTTCAGAGGTAAGGTTGTTATAAAGCATGCATTCTTGTACAAATTAACTGTACAGAAAGATTAGATGTGTACATAAAGAAAACGGTTATTTCTGTTAAGAGTAAGTATTGATTTTGTCCGCTGTCACGAACCGGCTCAAGTTCGTAACAAAAAGGGAGACACCGTGGAGACAAGGAATACCCAAAGTATATATTTATTAACTAAAGTAAACTAAATCAAATAACAATGGTGTGTGTAATCAGTAGTGTAAGTGAGTGTTTGCATGCATAAATGTAATAATGCAAGGTGTTGAAAGGTGCCAAAGCAAACAACCAAAAACCACAAAACTACCACAACAAAAATCAATCAAAGTATCTGCCTGGAGAGAGTCTCCCCAATGAATGTAGAAGAGGTCCATTTATCCTGGGACACACCCGGGCCCAGGTGTTTCCCATGTAGCTGACGACCCTCCCAACTCCGCCCACCGGCATCCTAATAAGGAAACAAGAGCAAAGAGAGAGAATACGGCAGACAGAGTGGGAGGGGCGTCACAGAGTGAGAGGGTCGTCACACCACAAAGACATTTTTAAATGGGCTTTTCTGTGCTAGTGACGATGAATATAAATATGTACCGTCTCCCCCTGCTGACAGTCTGTGGAACTATTTTTTCCCCCCCTAATCAATTCATTTTATTGTCTATCAACAAGGTATGTTAGTAAAAGCCTGTTCACTGGTGACTGTGGTCCACAACCTGCACTACACACAACACCAGGGTTGGGGCCTTTTTTTTTACTGTTACACACACACAGTCCTGTAAAATGAGGCCCATTATGTTCTAGGTGACTAAGCAGCAGAAGTGTGTGTGTGTTTGTGTTTGTCTGCGCATGCGCTATAGGTCTCATTACCTGAGCGACTAACACTGTATGGAATGGACAGCTGGTAAACCTTCAGCAGAGTCACGGCACTGATCCCATGGTGGTGTTTCGGTTACTTTCTGCCGATGTTTGTTCTTCTTTCATGTAGAGTTGAATAAAGACGTGGCTTCTTTTTTTTCCTCCCAAGTCAGAGGGAAAATCAGCTGTGCCAGTTCTGGTTGGCGTAACCTCTGAGCTATTGACACACACAACCACCGATGGCACCGTGCAGTCTTCATTTGTTGGGCCAGTACAACAGCATTTAATACACTTGAGTTAGAATATTCACACACAGGTCTGACAGGTTTGGAGAGAAGCCGAACTCCTGTACGCCGTGTGACGTCATCTCCTACCTAGCTCTGAAAGGGAACCTCCAGCTCGCGCGGTATTTTGTTTCCTGCAGCCCAGACACTTAATACAAAGATGTTCTAATACTCAACGAACCTCTCTAGGCTAGTTAGCTAAGCTGCATTTGAATGGATTGAAATGTAGCTAACGTTAGCTATTGTAAATTGCATATTTGCTTCATATCTAACTAGGTGTTTTTCAGCACTAGCTAGCAAGCTAACCATTTGACACACTCAGCTTCTTGCATGTATTCTTTTTTTACTTAGCTAGCTAGCTAATTTTGCTTGATGCTAAGAGCTAGCCCAAAATGTTGTGGTTAAAGTGAGTGACCATAGTCAGCCTTTCTGAACAAACACATCGCTAAACGTCAGAGCAGCTGAGCTGTGTACCAGAGAATTCCACTGGAGATGTAGAGGCTTGTGTTTTGGGGGACAGTCCTGCAGAATTGAATCCATCATTAGGATGGGTCACAGTTTGTAGTGTCTGGTTTTGTAATAATAATAATAATAATAATAATAATATCAGTGTTAGAGGCAGTAATATCATGGTGTTAGAGATTGTGGTTGTCTGTCTGTCTGCAGGAACGCTCTGCTGGAGTGGTGATGTCTGACAGTCTGCCTCTACCCTCCTACAAAGGCTACCCAGCAGACCGACCCTCCATCAACACCACTCTACCCTCTTACACACACCTCGCAACACACACACATACGCCGCCAGACGCTGCCCAGCAAGTCATTCTCAGAAAGTAGCAGTGCAGGTAACCAGGCACTACCTGCACTGCTGTTGGAACTACATTGTGTGTGTGTGTGCGAGAGAGAGACAGACAGTTTCCATTGTCTTTGTGTGGGTGAGGCTGGTCGCCATGGCTACAGCAGGTGACACAAGACCCCACTCTGCCGGTGCGTGACACAGCCTATTAAGAGGCTAAACGCTATCTCTCGATCCCCGCTGTGATATTACCGCCTCTAACACTGATATTATCATCTCTCTCTACCTTCGCCCATCCTTCCATCCCTGTCTACTCATCACTTATACTCCTCTGAGTGGCTGAGTGAAGTTCTTGCTGATACGTTTTTACTCATGAATGTCTGGTGGAGAATAACAACTTTAAAGCAGCAATATGTAACTTTTTTTTAAATGTGAGTTATAGATTCTCATTGAAAGCCAGTGTAAGAAGCGGTAGATCTGTTCTACGTGCTCTGTTTCTATGCTTCCCGTGCTTAAGTTTAGTTTATGCGTCTTTTACTTTCGGTTTTGAACACCAGCTTCAAACAGCTGAAAATACAATATTTTTGGTTTTTCAAAATATATTTCACAGCGGTTTAGATGGTACAATGATTCCCTACTCTAGTTATTGCTTGTTTTGTCACATAAACTGAAATTAGGTGAACTATTTAGAATTTTAGCAATCATGAAATGGCAGAGAGATTTCTGCATGTTGCAGGTTTAACTCAGTGTGTGTGATAACTGATAAGACAAGATATGATGGTACAATATTTATCCTCAAAGGGGATTATAGTGTGTGTGTGTGTGTGTGTGTAGCGATCCTGTCTGCTCTGATGAACCTACAGGATAAGATCAGGAAGCTGGAGTTGGAAAGAGGCAGAGTGGAGTCTACACAGCCTGGAGAAAGAGACCTCGCACACACTGAGAGACACACACACACTGAGAGACACACACACACTAACCTAAAGAGACACACACACTAACCTAGAGACACACACACACTGACCTAAAGAGACACACACTGACCTAAAGAGACACACACTGACCTAAAGAGAGAGACACACACTGAGAGACACACACACACTGACCTAAAGAGACACACACACACTGACCTAAAGAGAGAGACACACACTGACCTAAAGAAAGAGACACACACTGACCTAAAGAGAGAGACACACACTGACCTAAAGAGAGAGACACACACTGAGAGTCGTACACAAACACACAGACACATACACTCAGAGGGAAACAGACTAGCAACCAGTCAGAACCCAACCAAGGTGAGCGACATGATAATGTTCCAAAATATATAACTGTGTTTTGTTTGAGATAAACAGGTACTCTTTCTGCCCTCTGTCTCACACGCTCTCACTCTGTTTCTATCTCTGTGTCTCTCTCTCTGTCTCACCCTCTCTCTTTCTCTCTCTCTCACTCTCTCTGTGTTTCTCTGTCTCACCCTCTCTCTCTCTGTTTCTCTCTCCCCCTCAGTCCCCTAAGTGTTGGTGACTCAGCTGGCTGCGGCAGAGTCTCGCTATAAGCTGTTGGACAGACACCCGGAGTACATGAGGAAGATAGTCCACAACGCAGAGGCTGACAGAACCACCCTGCTCAAACGCCAGGTTAGCATACGCCTCAGCTAGCCTTATCTAGCATTATCTATGCTAACCCAGAGAGACAGGCTAACGACAGGTAGTTACCGTAGGTTAGCCAAGTTAAGATCTCTTGCTGTATGTGTGATACTTCCGGTAAAACACAGTTACCATAGTGACCCTTTCAGGTTTTCCTGGAGATGACCAGGTCAGCTGCTCCCGCCCCTGACTCCACACACCAGGCCCAGTTAGATTAGCTGGATCTACTGGAGCAGGAATACCAGAGGTACACACACATTTTCACCCCGACTAGGATTTGGTGGGTCTGTATGTGTGTGTGTGTGTGTGTGTGTGTGTGTGTGTGTGTGTGTGTGTGTGTGTGTGTGTGTGTATGTTTCAGAGGAAGATTCGTGAGTTGGAGCTGAATCTGCTGGAAGAAGAACACCAGAGGAAACTGGTCCAGGACCAGCCCAATGAGGCACACACACAAACACACACACACACACACACAGGACCATGCCAACCAGGTACACACACACAGGACCATGCCAACCAGGTACACACTGTGATGTCACGAGAGGCTGTGTCCTGGAGGGACGTTACATCCCCCTGAGGTGGCTGCAAACCCAGACAGCTATGGCTCCATCTGCTGGTATGGTCGGGAACTCCACCCCTCTATGGCCAATCTTCCCACGCAGCTGAAACAAATGAGGAGCTGATGAGCTGAAGGTTTGGGAAGGGAAGAGACACAGTCTCCAACCTGGGCTCTCTGGAGGACAAGAGTGCTGCACGTCCACTTCCATGAGGAATATAAGGATTTGGAGATACTTACCTTTGGGAAATACTCACCTTTGGATATATGCACCTGTGGAAATACGTGAGAGACATTTGGAAGGACTTTTTGCTGGGTTGGCCACTAGCTGCAACGTGGACTACAGTAAGGCTGGGGAAAAGTTATCTGAGCGAGTGAGAAGTATGATGTTGGATGTGGAAGAGACATCCCTGAACTGTTAACCCTTAAAGAGCCACAAGAGAACAGACTTTTGTTATATTTTCGTTAATTTCCCAAGACCTATAATAAAATCCTTGGTTTGTTTGAACCTTGTCTCCTTGCACTACTTGAGCAACCCCGCTGAAAGCTGTGTAGCCTCTCGTGACGTCACAGATGGTGGAGAATACGGGCACGCTCAAGCGTTAATAGTGCATGTCGGAGGAGGATACCGAAGGTTTGATCACCCAGTTTTCCAAGTTGGCCGTAGGCTCCCCGCCGACTGAAATGGAGGACATATTGAAAGCCCTTGTTGCTGGCCAGCAAGCCCAGATGCAAGCAAACGTGGCTCTCTTGGAGGAGCAAAAGAAAGCCAACCTTCTGAAGGCAGAGGAATTGCAGTTGCAGAGACAGAGGGTGGTCCAAAATACCCGCCCAATAAAGGCAAGTGACTTTATATCTAAGATGGGAGCTACCGATGACATTGAGGCATACCTGCATGCATTTGAGGCCACGGCCACTAGGGAAGCCTGGCCCAAGCAACAGTGGGTTGGTCTGTTAGCCCCCCTTTCTAACCGGGGAAGCGCTGAATGCTGTCCGGGACCTGGGCCCTGACCAGGTTACTGACTATGATGCCCTGAAGTCTGAGATCCTCAGCAGATATGGACTCACAAAGTTTGGTATGGCCCAGCGCTTTCACAGTTGGACCTTCCAACCAGACCAACCTCCTCGGGCGCAGATGCATGAACTTGTCCGAATCGCAAGGAAATGGCTGGATCCGCAGAGGAATACAGCAGCGGCGGTGGTGGAGGCCGTTGTGGTGGATCGTTACCTACGCGCCCTGCCTTATGAGGCAAAACGGTTCATCAGTCAACAGGCCTTGACCACGGCTGATCTGACCGTGGAAGCTGTGGAAAAGTACCAGGCCACAGCGGAGATGCTGAATGCTTCCCGAAAAGACCCCAGGAGTGCGGCCCCACCACAAATGGGAAGAACCCGTCCAAAGGACCCCAAGGTCTCGAACCCAGCCACGTCAGGACTTATCCCGGCTCCAGGGGGAGCCAGAAACCAGGCGGGTCCAAGAAGAGTACACCAGGAGGGGGGAAACTCGACAGTGTTACCGGTGTGGGGAGATGGGACATATCTCCTGGCAGTGTGGGAAACCAGCCGATGAACCTATGCCCACTGCGGAGTCCTCCAGCTCAGCACCCACACACCGTTTTGCCTCGCTCTTGGGAGTCGTAGATGGCGGCCCAGATCGACCCCCCCACCTGCCCGGTAACTGTGAATCACCACAATGTGGAGGCCTTACTGGATTCTGGTAGCCGGGCCACCCTGGTGCGTAAGGATTTGGTGGGCCCAACGTGTCTGACCCCGGGGAAAGTCCTCCCAGTTTCCTGTGTCCATGGGGACACCAGAGAATACCCCATTACTGAACTTACAATGACCAGCACACGGGGAACCATACACACGACGGCGGGGGTGGTTGATTCCCTCCCCGTCCCTGTCCTAATTGGACGAGACTGCCCAGCCTTTTACCCACTCTGGAGAGAGTCTCAGGAGAGGATAACCCGAGTACCTCGGAAACGGAGAGGCAAGACTCATCCTGGGAAGGCTCCGGTGCAATCCTCCGAGTTACTCACTCCCGCCCCGGGCTCTGATAGGGATGGCAGGTGCCCAGACCGACACAGAGACGGAGCTACAGAATCTGGACAAAGAACTGTCTGGTCTGAAGGGGACCGCTGAGAGGTATCGTTTGTTAAAGCAACAGTTAGACATGAAGACAGAAGAGTTAGATATCCTCCAGGCTAAACACCAACAGAGCTCCTTCCCTAAGCAACAGGAGGAGCTGGAGAGGCTGCGCAGGACCATCGAGGAGTGTGAGGAGACCCTGCGCAGTAGTAAGGAGGTCCAGAAGAAGGCAGAGGAGAAGTACAAGGTGTTGGAGAACAAGATGAAGAATGCGGAGGCAGAGAGAGAGAGGGAACTGAAAGCTGCTCAACAGAAGCTAAACTCTGCTAAAACCAAGGCTGATGCGTTCAGTAAGAAACTCAAGGAGAGACAACAGGAGGCTGAGTCCCTGGTCCTAGAGTTGGAGGAGTTGAAGAGAGAGCAGTCTGGCAAGCACCACGGCAATGCGGACGCCCTCTCCCGGCGTGATGCCTTCTTCGCTGCCTTTACCCGACGAGGACGTCGGTCCCGAGGAGGGGGATGTGTGATGTCACGAGAGGCTGTGTCCTGGAGGGACGTTACATCCCCTGAGGTGGCTGCAAACCCAGACAGCTATGGCTCCATCTGCTGGTATGGTCGGGAACTCCACCCCTCTATGGCCAATCTTCCCACGCAGCTGAAACAAATGAGGAGCTGATGAGCTGAAGGTTTGGGAAGGGAAGAGACACAGTCTCCAACCTGGGCTCTCTGGAGGACAAGAGTGCTGCACGTCCACTTCCATGAGGAATATAAGGATTTGGAGATACTTACCTTTGGGAAATACTCACCTTTGGATATATGCACCTGTGGAAATACGTGAGAGACATTTGGAAGGACTTTTTGCTGGGTTGGCCACTAGCTGCAACGTGGACTACAGTAAGGCTGGGGAAAAGTTATCTGAGCGAGTGAGAAGTATGATGTTGGATGTGGAAGAGACATCCCTGAACTGTTAACCCTTAAAGAGCCACAAGAGAACAGACTTTTGTTATATTTTCGTTAATTTCCCAAGACCTATAATAAAATCCTTGGTTTGTTTGAACCTTGTCTCCTTGCACTACTTGAGCAACCCCGCTGAAAGCTGTGTAGCCTCTCGTGACGTCACAACACACACAGGACCATGCCAACCAGGTACACACACACACTCTGGAGAAGTGTATTATAACTATGTTGTTTCAGCATGAATAGCTATCTCAGTTGTGTGTTTCAATGAGCAGCAGGAGTTGGTGCTGCAGGCTGAGGCGTGTGTGTGTGTGTGTGTGAGCGGGAGAGGAGGGGGGGTGGAGAGAGAACAGGAGACTCTATTCAGGAGGATGGAGAGAAAAGGAGAGCAGATCAGCAAGCTGCACAGGTACACACAGGTACAAACACACACACACACACACAGTTTGATGACTAAGCACTGTTTAACTGCGGTTTTGCCTCCAACACATATACAAACACAAATATATTTATATATATATATACACATACATATTTGACTAACGAGTTTCTGTCCCTCTCTCTCTCTCTCTCCCTCTGTCTCTCTCTCTCTCTCTCTCTCTCTCTCTCTCTCTCTCTCCCTCTCTCTCTCTCTCTCTCTCGCTCTCTCTCTCTCTCTCTCTCTCTCTCTCTCTCTCTCTCTCTCTCTCTCTCTCTCTCTCTCTCTCTCTCTCTCTCTCTCTCTCTCTCTCTCTCTCTCTCTCTCTCTCTCTCTCTCTCTCTCTCTCTCTCTCTCTCTCTCTCTCTCTCTCTCTCTCTCTCTCTCTCTCTCCCTCTGTCTCTCCCTCTATCTCTCTGTGGTGACCACACACAGTCGCTCTGCCGGAGCGGTCAAGGGTCGACCGGGCGACCGCAGCAAGAAAAGTCTAACTGCTCAGGGACACGAGGTCACTGTGGTTGGTCACTGCAGGACCAACCACAATGGAGCTACTGACCACAACACAACAGGACCAACCACAATGGAGCTACTGACCACAACACAACAGGACCAACCACAATGGAGCTACTGACCACAACACAACAGGACCAACCTCACTAACGTGACTGAGACACTATTACTCACCAGACCACAACAGCAACTGGGCCATGATGCTGGAGATCAGACTTGATCAACCTGAACTTCTCTAATGGCCTTCCCATGGGTGTCGTTGTGTGGGGAAGAGGAATGATTCCAGGCCTATCCAAATACATTTTAGAAGAGGATGCTGATGAATGACTTACAGGAACATTGTGGTGTAGAGAGGCGGGGTAATGATGTATTTCTGATGTCTTTGGGGGAGCAGTATATCAGTGACATACTACAGACTCTCTGCAGAGAGAGAACACTCCTGATGTGTGTACAGAATGCACTGTCCAGCACACATCTGCTTCCTCTATCGATTGGCTGACAGGGGTTTAACAGGGTGTGTGTTATTGTATAAATCTGTTCACTGTGTTCCACTGCAAACCTCAGCTCACAGAAATATAATTGTGTGTGTAGTTACAGTGAGGAAAAAAAGTATTTGATCCCCTGCTGATTTTGTACGTTTGCCCACTGACAAAGACATGATCAGTCTATCATTTTAATGGTAGGTTTATTTGAACAGTGAGAGACAGAATAACAACAAAAAAATCCAGAAAAACGTATGTACATTTTTTTATAAATTGATTTGCATTTTAATGAGGGAAATAAGTATTTGACCCCCTCTCAATCAGAAAGATTTCTGGCTCCCAGGTGTCTTTTGTACAGGTAATGAGCTGAGATTAGGAGCACACTCTTAAAGGGAGTGCCCCTAATCTCAGTTTGTTACCTGTATAAAAGACACCTGTCCACAGAAGCAATCAATCAATCAATCAGATTCCAAACTCTCCACCATGGCCAAGACCAAAGAGCTCTCCAAGGATGTGAGGGACAAGATTGTAGACCTACACAAGGCTGGAATGGGCTACAAGACCATCGGGACAACTTCACCGCATCAAAGGGACGATGGACGGGGCCATGTACCGTCAAATCTTGGGTGAGAACCTCCTTCCCTCAACCAGGGCATTGAAAATGGGTCGTGGATGGGTATTCCAGCATGACAATGACCCAAAACACATGGCCAAGGCAACAAAGAAGTGGCTCAAGAAGAAGCACATTAAGGTCCTGGAGTGGCCTAGCCAGTCTGCAGACCTTAATCCCATAGAAAATCTGTGGAGGGAGCTGAAGGTTCGAGTTGCCAAACGTCAGCCTCGAAACCTTAATGACTTGGAGAAGATCTGCAAAGAGGATGGAATAAATAAATATAAATATTCAAATAAACTGTTCAAATAAAATAAAAAAATAAAAAAAATAGACTGATCATGTCTTTGTCAGTGGGCAAACGTACAAAATCAGCAGGGGATCAAATACTTTTTTCCCTCACTGTATGTGTGTTAAATGATGTAAAACCTCTGCTCTGCAATGACTCCCTGAGATTAAGACACATTGTAGGGAACTAACGGGGAGTGTGTTGCTGTGGGTTGGGAAGCCTTAGGACTTCCCTAAAGGTGCGGTCTCGCTCTCTCTCTGTGTGTGTGTATGTGCTTTGAGGCTTAGGGTTGTTTCCTTGGACCAACAATTAAAAAATATATATTTCTACAATTACAGCTTGTGTAACTTGTCTATCAAATATTCTGAAATAAACTATTTATTTTCAGGTGTTGACACTTTCCTTGACATGAATAATGACCCTTTCCCTGCGGTATTTTGTTTTTCAGCCTTCTGGAACTCAGTTTTTCACAATTCCTGACATTTAATCCTAGTATAAATTCCCTGTTTTAGGTCAGTTAGGATCACCACTTTATTTTAAGAATGTGAAATATCAGAATAATAGTAGAGAGAATGATTTATTTCAGCTTTATTTCTTTCATCACATTCCCAGTGGGTCAGAAGTTTACATACACTCAATTAGTATTTGGTAGCATTGCCTTTAAATTGTTTAACTTGGGTCAAACGTTTCGGGTAGCCTTCCACAAGCTTCCCACAATAAGTTGGGTGAATTTTGGCCCATTCCTCCTGACAGAGCTGGTGTAACTGAGTCAGGTTTGTAGGCCTCCTTGCTCGCACAAGCTTTTTCAGTTCTGCCCACACACATTTTTTACAGGATTGAGGTCAGGGCTTTGTGATGGCCACTCCAATACCTTGACTTTGTTGTCCTTAAGCCATTTTGCCACAACTTTGGAAGTATGCTTGGGGTCATTGTCCATTTGGAAGACCCATTTGCGACCAAGCTTTAACTTCCTGACTGATGTCTTGAGATGTTGCTTCAATATATCCACATCATTTTCCTTCCTCATGATGCCATCTATTTTGTGAAGTGCACCAGTCCCTCCTGCAGCAAAGCACCCCCACAGCATGATGCTGCCACCCCCGTGCTTCACGGTTGGGATGGTGTTCTTCGGCTTGCAAGCGACACCCTTTTTCCACCAAACATGGCTTTGGTCATTATGGCCAAACAGTTCTATTTTTGTTTCATCAGACCAGAGGACATTTCTCCAAAAAGTACGATCTTTGTCCCCATGTGCAGTTGCAAACCGTAGTCTGGCTTTTTTATGGCGGTTTTGGAGCAGTGGCTTCTTCCTTGTGTAGCCGGCGCGGTCTGCTCGTTGCCGACTACTGCGTTGTGTTCCGGTGCACTGAAGACAACACACTGGCGTACTTGAAGGCACTTTATTGTGTACAACTCTCTCAATCTGTTCAACATCAAAGAGAGAAAATGTTCAAAACTCTACCCTCGACCAGAATCCGCCTCTCCCAGCCGAATACAATGCAGACTCAGTATAATCACATTCAAAAATACAAGGAATAAAATACAACATCATTGGAAAATAAACATTGCATCTGGGGTATATCTTATGTATGTGTCATATTCACGTTATCTCTGCCAAAAACTCTGAGCTTTTAGCCTTTACATAATACTGTGCAACATGACATAAACCATCTTTCAAATAGGTAGTACATACAGTAATATGCACGAAGCAACATGTAATCCTTCACATTTGAGCTTTTCAGTGCCATTAAACACTAATCAATACATGAAAACATTTTAAATGAACACATTTTTAACCTGATATAGGGAATACATACCTGTTCAACATCAAAGAGAGAAAATGTTCAAAACTCTACCCTCGACCAGAATCCGCCTAACATAAAAAGAACAACGTGGGCTTCGTCACAAGAGGATAGAATGATGATTGCTAACTTACAGCTAAACAGAACACGAGGTTAGCTAAGTTAGCAATTTCTCAACTCTCAAAAATGTCTAAATTCACGACACAGCTTGATTAAATGTACGTACACTCATCATATAATATACATACAAGTTACTATGTGCACTGAAACGTTTTAGTTTTAACAGGTATATCAAGTTTATGTCACGCCGAAGTGAACACGTACCTCTCCCAGCCGAATACAATGCAGACTGAGAAAAGCATGACCTCCCTCCGCATATAACCAAACCAACTCTAGAGGGCGCACTTACACAATTAAACTCTCCCAATATCTGTAAACTACACAAAATGCTGAACAATACAATATTTTGGTGAAATCAACTCACAAAATAAAATAAAAAATAGAAAATGAACGGTTGCAAAAATCTGTAATTCTTTGACCTGTTACATTCGCTGAGCGGCCTTTCAGGTTATGTTGATATAGAACTAGTTTTACTGTGGATATAGATACTTCTGTACCTGTTTCCTCCAGCATCTTCACAAGGTCCTTTGCTGTTGTTCTGGGATTGATTTGCACTTTTCGCACCAAAGTATGTTCATCTCTAGGAGACAGAATGCGTCTCCTTCCTGAGCGGTATGACGGCTGCGTGGTCCCATGGTGTTTATATTTGCGTACTATTGTTTGTACAGATGAACGCGGTACCTTCAGGCGTTTGGAAATTGCTCCCAAGGATGAACCAGACTTGTGGAGGTCTACCATTTTTTTCTGAGGTCTTGGCTGATTTCTTTTGATTTTCCCATGATGTAAAGCAAAGAGGCACTGAGTTTGAAGGTAGGCCTTGAAATATATCCACAGGTACACCTCCAATTGACTCAAATTATGTCAATTAGTCTATCAGAAGCTTCTAAAGCCATGACATCATTTTCTGGAATTTTCCAAGCTGTTTAAAGGCACAGTCACTTTCGTGTATGTAAACTTCTGACCCACTGGAATTGTGATACAATGAATTATAAGTGAAATAATCTGTCTGTAAACAATTGTTGGAAAAATTACTTGTCATGCACAAAGTAGATGTCCTAACCGACTTGCCAAAACTATAGTTTCTTAACAAGAAATTTGTGGAGTGGTTGAAAAATGAGTTTTAATGACTCCAACCTAAGTGTATGTAAACTTCCGACATCAATTGTATATTTGAAAAAAGATATCTCCTGCCACCTGTTAACATTTAAAAAAAAATATTTCTCATAATGTGGGGTCACATCAGCACCCGACAGAATGGCTTGACTCGACCATCTTGCATCTACACCCCTGAGATTGTAGTGTGGTAAATGGAATACTGCATGTATATCCTCTCCTGCTATGGTCTATTTATTACAGCTTCACCCTCTCCCGAAACGCCAGGACGTGGGATGTGCTTTCGACCATGGAGCTTTTCCATCTTCTTGATGTAGGACGTTTTCCTCTGGTTCAACTCCTTCCGGTGAAGAAGAGTAATTTGGTCCTCATCGATTTGGGATTGCATCAGGCCCATACAGTGGTTCAGGTCACGCATCTTCACCTTAACCTCATCTTTCTTGTGCTTATGGACGGACAGATCACGGTTCAGAATTTCTATCTTATCCCCGAAGGCATCATTCTGCTGTTCCAGCTGCTTGACTAGCCTGTCCAGCTGTGCGGTTTTGCTGGTGCGCTCATCCAGGGCTTTATGCAGCTCCTCAAGCCTGTCATTCAGGGTTTCCATGTCTTCTATGGCGTTCCTCAGGCCTTTCACCAGGTTCTTCAGCTCAATGTTTACTTTATAAAGAACCTTGTTCGCCTTGGCTATCTCGTGGGCTTTCAGAAGCTCTGCGTTTTCCATAACATACAGGTCCTTGGTGTGTGTAAACTGTTCTATCAGGTCCACAACCGGCTCAGGCGACTGGTGCATCTCTGCCCCATCCATAGCGTCTCCCTGCGGGTGCCAAGAATCCTTGCTATCCTCGTGTCCATTGGTCAACAGCAGCACCTTGTCTTTGAATCATCCGGGGCGCAACCGTTCCGGCAGGCCTTTGATTTCATCTATCTGCCAGGAGGTCGCTGGCGGCGGACAAGTGTAGTAATGAGTTGCCCATCCTCGTCTTCTAACACATCGCCGCAGGTCTCGCGGATCTTGTCCACCAGGACGGAGGAGAGTCTTGACCAGTTAAGCGAGTGCTCAGACACCGTGGGCCGCAGGTCATGACCCGAGGTCCGTCACTGGTCACATGGGCGAGATTAGTTTTTTGAGCTGCATCCTGGTCAATATTCAGCTTTGTCAGTAAGTATCAGCATCTCAGTGTTTGATATCTGTAGTTGCATCAATATGCCACTAAATGCTCTGGTCCCTGATTTTATAGCCAGGTTCATTACGACGCTGTAAAGGCGGCCCTAATACCTCATAATGAAGCCTAGGTCTAACATTTACAGACATGTCAAGAGGACTTCCATCAAGCTGACTACTTCACCAAACAATAACAAATAAAAACAATGCCTAAATATGTTGAGATTGTATTTGTTTGTGTATGTATGCTGGTGTGTTAGTGTGTGTGTGTTGGTGTGTTATTGTGTGGTTGTGTTGGTGTGTTAGTGTGTGTGGTTGTGTAGCCAATACTGTATGATGGTATGGAACATGAAATTGAGCAGACACCAGCTCTCCTTTAACCAAATTTATTCCAAGAAAAAGTCATATTTTTTGTTCTCTTTCCAGAAGGTTCTACCTGCACTCTCTAGTAGCCTATCTATATATCATTTAGAGAACACACACAGAGACCACCACTGGTCTACACCTTCTACAACAAAAACAAAAGATTTCCTCAACTTCAGTCTTGTTTCAGTTGTCAGAATTAGTATCACTTTTATGTTGAAGTAGCATTTTGGTTTTATCCCTCTCTGTTTGCGCTGTAGCCCTACGGATTTTGGGCCCTTCAATAACACAATGAAAATGAGAGAACGAGATGATTCAACTACAACCACAGCAAATAACATGAAATAATTAAAATAGTCCTCATTGTAATAATAATTACATAGAATCAAGTAACACTTCATAAACTGTTATTTACAGCATTTATATATATATCCTATGCCATTACATCACAGGTAAGAATCCTGTGTTTCCATGGAGACTGGGATTGGCACATGATGGAGCCCTGACTCGCTGACATGAACACGCTAACGAAAACAGAGTTATGAGAGAAAACTGTCCAAAGTAATAATTTTAAGATCAGACTGTATTTACATCAGAGTTTCTGCATCATCATCAACATCATCATCATCAACACACATATTGCACATGAAGAAGGCAGATCTCGAATGGTAGGGAGGAAAACAACAACAACAACAGGGGAAAAGAGGAAGTTAATCTGTGTTCATCAGGGGTCGGAGGTCACAGACATACAGCACTAGAGAGAGGCTTCAGATCGCCAGCCTACCTGAATGTCATTAGAATAGTTAAAATCTGTACAACAACATGAAGTCACACACACAGACATCCTGAGGGCGAATCATCTACCAAATATATTAACTTACAGCATATGCAGTCCATTCATAAATTCACCTATACCCCACTCACCTAACAAATATATTCACCTGTACGCCCCAGTCGCCAAACCAATACCACCAGTTCATTCATCTAACAAATATATTCATTTATATGCCCTTCTTAAGAAATATATTGACATGTATGGCCTTAATTCTTCTACATATACAGTACGTAAGCCCTGACAAACACAAATGACGTGCTGAAGGTGAGTTGTTGCTCCGGCTTCACTGAGCAGTAGTTTCACACATTAGTTTAACATTTAGGTGACTGATTGATTGGAGTTGAATCGTAGTGTGTGTTAAACTCCTGAGACAGTGAACTCTCTCTCTCTCTCTCTCTCTCTCTCTAACAAACACTGATAACCACTGTCCAGCTCTTCATCAACACACTGGAGAAACTGTATGGCCTGTGTCTGTGTGTATCTATGGTCCAATATTATAAGCTCTGAGAAAGGCAGCATAGATGCACGGTAAGGCAGATCCGTACAACACACACTCACAGTCCACGCACGCACGCACGCACGTACGCGCACACACACACACACACACACACACACACACACACACACACATACACACACCGGTATGATGACACTGGATCATTTAAAGGGCTTCACTTGCACTCTATTAAATGTGTTTCAAGGGGATTTATATATATACAGTATATATATATATATATATATATATATATAATAATAATATATATATATATATATATATATAGAGAGAGAGAGAGAGAGAGAGAGAGCGCGAGAGAGAGAGAGAGAGAAACAAAAACCAAAAAAATAGGAATCTAGAGAATCTAGTCCGTTAGTGGCTCTTGTTATGAAGGTTGTAATGGTGGTTGTGGTGGTGTGTGGGTGTGTGCTAATGAGGGTAGCACTGACCAGTGATCATTGACTGTCAAACGGTCCCCATCTCCAAAAGAGTGAACTTACACTCACATTACCTGACACGGCAGATAGTTTTCCCTCAACAACCACTTGGCATCGTGTGGCCATGAATGGGCTCCATATATACTAACAGATACAATATTTGGCAAACTAGAGACTTACATGATGCCTAAGATATTAAAAATAAATCCAATAGTGGCTGAGAGAAAGGGAGAAACACACGAGATGTAGGCTACATACAGCATACATAAGCAGTTATGTGAGTGACATAGCAGCTGATCAGGGTGTGTGTGGGCTGGTGGGAGGGATTCGGATGATCGCAACAGCGTCAGATTCCTTAACTGTCCTTCGTACTGCACAACTTTCTGTTAACCGAGAAAGATATGTGTTATGACATGGGTCTTGACCTGTCAGGTGTCTGTGAGCCTGTGTCTAAAATAGAAACTCAGAAGAATAGGAATGGTGACCTCGTTGTGAAAACGATCATTTCCAGACACTCTGCTTTCCTCACAGGAGTTCAGTCACATTTATCATCTACAGGAATCGTCTGAATCGACTAGTCTGAATCGACTCCTCTGAAATTATTCTTCTGAATCGTCCCTCCTGCGTTCACTCCATCTTGCTCAGCATCCGAGATTGACAGCTGTCAGTCAAATGTCAAACTGTCTCAGCGTCCCGCCCTCTCCGCCTGAGGACATAAAAAGGGAATTGTTTCCTTATGTTTCTATTGGCCTAGAGATACCACTTGCTCCACTCCCATTGGTCGGTGTGGTCACTGGCCCCTCCCCCCATCATCCAGGCAACCGTTGAGGCAGTGGGTGTCATCGCAGTGGCTGTCATCCCCCAGTGCACCCTGGGATTGCAGCAGCTCATACTCTTCGTCCAGGAAGTCGAGGCTATTGTTGCTAGGCAACCCACGGACGGTGAACTTGTGGGAGACTTTGGTCCACTGCACTCGATTGGTCGCTACACGCTCATACAGCTCGGTTGCCCCTGGTAACAGCTCTGACAGCAGCCTATCAAGGGACAGGGGCGGGGGACACAACATTAGGTGGTGCAAGTGCTGTGGGCTGTTTTGTGATTGGGTCAGTAGTGATAAACGCTTTGTTGTGATTGGGTCAGTAGTGATAAACGCTGTGTTGTGATTGGGTCAGTAGTGATAAACGCTGTGTTGTGATTGGCTCTTACTTGTAGATGGGCATAGCGATGTGTTCCATGAAGCTGATCTGTAGCTCTGGGATGTAGGCCTTCTCTCTGTCCATCATCTCACTGGGACGGTTCCCCATAGCCTTCTCCTACACACACACACACACGGAAGTTACACACGTCAGATACACCCTCACACCCACCCCCCAACACACGCACACACACACACACACACACACACACACACACACATACACGAATACAGTGTAGCACACATACCAGATCCCCCTGGGAGAAGAACTCTTTATAGATCAGCTCCTGAATACACAGAGGAGATAAAGAGGTTTAGGGTCAAAGGTCAACTAGGGTCTGGGGTTAGGGTTGAACCGGGATGTGGACATGAAGCTAGGGTTAGTTTTTGGGTTTGGGTTAGGGTTGTGGTTGAGGCTAGGGTTAGGGTTAGTGTTAACTTTAGGGTTGAGGGTTAGGAGTAGACGTTAGGGTTCCTCACAGCGATCTTGCGGGTGGTCTTCCAGCCCTTGGTCTGGTCCGACAGGTCGCATGATGTCATCAGCAGGCACAGCAGCAGAGAACGGTGGGTCTGATTCTTGGGGTTGTAGCCAGCTAGCGCGCACACGCACACACACACACACACACACACACACACACACAGACAGACAGACAGACAGACACACAGACATACACGCACACACAGACAGACACACACAGACATACACACACACACACAGACAGACACACACACACACACATACAAACAGAAAGGGAGCGAGAATGGAAGACTATTATACTCACAAATACGCACACATACACACACACACACACACACACACACACACACACACACACACACACACACACACACACACACACACACACACACACACTGCCTTACCATCAGCCATCCTTTGCAGGTCGGGGAAGATGCGGAGATGGTGAGCCAGGTCAGTGGCCAGGATGATATCCCTCATCAGGTCCAACATCCTCTGGTAGTCCTGACAACCACACACACACGAGTTAACACAACACACGCACACACACACACACAACCTATAACAATCCTGGGTGTCCTGTTAACACACAACACACAACCGATAACAGTCCTGGGTGTCCTCACTGTAAAGGGGTTACCGTGAATTTGACAGTATCTCACAGGCAGCTCAGTGGCAAGTAGAATTCTGTATTTCATATTACAGTATACATACTGTAATCTAAATACAGTATCAAAGCAAGTACTGTGAAATGAAGTAAATGCTGCCGCAATCAGAATGAATAAATGAATGGATTAAATTAATTGTATTTCACAGTATTTTACTGTAATTACAAGGGAATGGTGCAAGCAGGTTGGCTGCTAGGTAAAATGTTTACACATTACAGTGTATTAATGAATATTTGGTGTTTTATATCACTTACACTTTTAGAGGCTTAAACAAAAGCTTCCAAACTGGCAGCGACTACAGTGGAAAACAGACCAAAAGGACATTGCAAAATGTTCACCCATTTCAGGTTTAAGACTTGCTGCCACTCCAATCTGTCCCCTATACAGTTTAAATTGATGGGGCACTATAAACAGATAGGAGTTCTCACTCAGGGGTGCAACAAATATAGCCTCTTACAAGGCACGCCTCCAAATATGTTAATGAGCCAGCAACAACAATACCATGCACCCACTAGGGGTCAAAGGTTTTTGGCGCTCCAAAGATACGGTACGGTACTGTATTCTGTGGGATGGAATGACAGTACCAATCGAAATACAGCAATTATTTCCCCACCCTCAACATTTTCCCACAATGCAGCATAATTTACAGTATGCTGCAGTAAAATGTTTCAGAGTATTTTACTGTTGATAATACCCAAAATTACCGTATAAATTAATTTTCCGTTACAGTGCTGTTAACACAACACACACACAACCCATAACAGTCCTGGGTGTCCTGTTAATACCACACACACACACACACACACACACACACACACACACACACACACACACACACACACACACACACACACACACACACACACACACACACACACGCACACACACACACACACACACACACACACACACACCCTATAAAAGTCCTGGGTGCCCTGGGTCAGGAGACAATCAGTGTGGGATCCCAGACTGGAGAGAAACTGACCTTTCTGGAGAACTTGTCGAAGATGTTGCAGCCGTGGGTGTTCAGAATGGCTATGGCTTGGGCAAAGTGGTGTCGCTGTGGAAACACACACAGGTTATTATGGGATAGGAGGTTGAAGGATGGCCACTAGGTGTCACTTAGTCCCAGAGATGAACATGTGCACGTGCGTGCGTGCGTGCGTGCGCACAAATGTTTGTGTTCACCTCCATCACAGAGCCCTCTGAGCTGTAGAGGGCAGCCAGGACAGATTGCTGTAGAGGAAGAAGACAGAACACGTTATTACATAGATAGACCACCTCTCAGTCTGCGCTCTATGTACACTGAAGTGAAGTGTACTAACTCTTGTCTAACCACAGTCAGTCTTTCCCTGAATTTTCCTACAGTGTGTTCGACAAGTGTTACCGGTGCTATACCTGTGTGTGTGTTTGGAGGGGTCTTATCAAGGCTGTGCCTACATATATGTGTGCATTTGAGAGTGTGTGTGTGTGTGTGTGTGTGCGTGTGTTGTGTTAACAGGATACCCAAGACTGTTATAGGTTGTGTGTGTGTGTGTGTGTGTTTGAGCAGTCTTACCGAGGCCACTTGAAAGGAGTTGTTAGTCCCACGGTGATCCAGGTCATGACACATACAGGAGACAAAGAGAGCAAAGATCTCTATATTCCTACAGAGAGAGCGGGCGGGGTAGGAGGTTAGTGTATAGGGTGCAGGGGTTTAAAGTATAGTGTGTATGGTTATAGGTCCCGTGTAGCTCAGTTGGTAGAGCATGGTGCTTGCAACGCCAGGGTTGTGGGTTCGTTTCCCACGGGGGGCCAGTATGAAAAAAAAAATGATGCACTCACTAACTGTAAGTCGCTCTGGATAAGAGCGTCTGCTAAATAACTAAAATGTAAATGTGGTATGTAGATTATAGGATAAAGGGTGCCAGGGTTTCTACTAGCTCGAGGTAGTTGGCCAGGCCCAGGTTCTTTCAGAGCAGGTAGGGTGTAGGGTGTAGTGTTAGGGTATATACTCCAGGGTTTAAGGGGTTTCTACTAACTCCTTTTTTCTTCTTCATCAATCTACACACAATATCCCATAATGACAAAGCGAAAACAGGTTTTTAGACATTTTTGCACATTTATAAAAAAAAAAAAACAGAAATACCTTATTTACGTAAGTATTCAGACCCTTTGCTATGAGACTCGAAATTGAGCTCAGGTGCATCCTGTTTCCATTGATCATCCTTGAGATTGGAGTCCAACTGTGGTAAATTCAATTGATTGGACATGATTTGGAAAGGCACACACCTGTCTATATAAGGTCCCACAGTTGACAGTGCATGTCAGAGCAAAAACCAAGCCATGAGGTCGAAGGAATTGTCCGTAGAGCTCCGAGACAGGATTGTGTCATGGCACAGATCTGGGGAAGGGTACCAAAAAATGTCTGCAGCGTTGAAAGTCCCCAAGAACACAGTGGCCTCCATCATTCTTAAATGGAAGAAGTTTGGAACCACCAAGACACTTCCTAGAGCTGGCCGCCCGGCCAAACTGAGCAATCGGGGGAGAAGGGCCTTGGTCAGGGAGGTGACCAAGAACCCGATGGTCACTCTGACAGAGCTCCAGAGTTCCTCTGTGGAGATGGAAGAACCTTCCAGAAGGACAACCATCTCTGCAGCACTCCACCATTCTGGCCTTTATGGTAGAGTGGCCAGACAGAAGCCACTCCTCAGTAAAAGGCACCTAAAGGACTGATGAAACCAAGATTGAACTCTTTGGCCTGAATGCCAAGCATCACGTCTGGAGGAAACCTGGCACCATCCCTACGGTGAAGCATGGTGGTGGCAGCATCATGCTGTGGGGATGTTTTTCAGTGGTAGGGACTGGGAGACTAGTCAGAATCGAGGGAAAGATGAACGGAGCAAAGTACCGAGAGATCCTTGATGAAAACCTGCTCCAGAGCGCTCAGGACCTCAGACTGGGGCGAAGGTTCACCTTCCAACAGGGCAACGACCCTAAGCACACAGCCAAGACAACGCAGGAGTGGCTTCCGGACAAGTCTCTGAATGTCCTTGAGTGGCCCAGCCAGAGCCCGGACTTGAACCCGATCGAACATCTCTGGCAGCGACGCTCCCCATCCAACCTGACAGAACTTGAGAGGATCTGCAGAGAAGAATGGGAGAAACTCCCCTAATAATGTGATATTTCCGTTTTTAATTTTTTATGTATTTGCAAACATTTCTAAAAACCCTTTTTTTTTGCTTTGTCATTATGGGGTATTGTGTGTAGATTGATGAGGAGGATAAAACAATTTAATCCATTTTAGAATAAGGCTGTAACGTAACAAAATGTGGAAAAAGTCAAGGGGTCTGAATACTTTCCGAATGCACTGTAATTGCGGACCCCTGGTGTAGGGTGTAGTATGTAGGGTTAGGGTGTAGGGTGTAGTATGTAGGGTTTAAGGGGTTTCTACTAACTCGAGGTAATTGGCCAGGCCCAGGTTCTTGTAGAGCAGATAACAGAAGTGAGAGACTGAGAAGGCGTGAGTCCAGTTGTGATAGGGAGGATCTCTGTAACCCTTCTTCACCATCAGACAGAACCTGCAAGCATGACAACCACACAATCAATCACCATAACAACCACTTCATCACCATAGCAACCATATCATAAACAGACAGTGATTGGACAGAGAGAAAGAGAGAGAGAGAGAGAGAGAGGGCGGTACCTGGCCAGAGTGTGCAGGTCAATCTTATAGGTGTTGATAAAGCCCATGTCCTCAAACATACTCAGGATACCCTGGAGACACAGGAGAGACAGAGATTAGACACAGTACAGCAGGAACAACAAGACTGTTTGCAGTGTGCCTGAATATTGTTATTGGTTACTGCATTGTTGGGGTTAGAGCTGCAGGAAATGAATTCACTATGCTTGTGCATGTACTTGTGCACATAAAAACTTGAATCTGAAATTGAAACTATACATCTCTATGGAAACTATACATCTCTATGGATACTATACCTCTCTATGGATACTATACATCTCTATGGATACTATACATATCTATGGATACTATACATCTCTATGGATACTATACATCTCTATGGATACTATACATATCTATGGATACTATACATCTCTATGGATACTATACCTCTCTATGGATACTATACATCTCTATGGATACTATACATCTCTATGGATACTATACATATCTATGGATACTATACATCTCTATGGATACTATACCTCTCTATGGATACTATACATCTCTATGGATACTATACATCTCTATGGATACTATACATCTCTATGGATACTATACCTCTCTATGGATACTATACATCTCTATGGATACTATACATCTCTATGGATACTATACATCTCTATGGATACTATACATATCTATGGATACTATACATCTCTATGGATACTATACATCTCTATGGATACTATACATCTCTATGGATACTATACATCTCTATGTATACTATACATCTCTATGGATACTATATCTCTCTATGGATAATAAACATCTCTATGGATACTATACATCTCTATGGATAATATACATCTCTATGGATACTATACATCTCTATGTATACTATACATCTCTATGGATACTATACATCTCTATGTATACTATACATCTCTATGCATACTATACATCTCTATGGATGTGCATGGAAACACACCACAGGAGGTTGGTGTCAGTTTAATTGGGGAGGACTGGCTTGTGATAATGGCTGGAGTGGAATCAGGGGAATGGTATCAAATACATCAAACACATGGTTTGATGCCATTCCATTCGCTCCGTTTCAGCCATTATTATGAGCCGTCCACCCCTCAGCATTTTCCACTGAAACACACACATACGTACATGCACACTCTTCATCTGTCTGCCTGTCTTACCATGGGTGTGTTGTCGTCAGGTAGTGAGCGGGGTGTGTATGTGAACTCAGCGAATAAGGGATGAATCTCATCCACTGGCTCCAGCCCAGTTACCAACAGCTGGGCCACTTCCTGCTCTGATACCTACACACACACACAGACACACAGACACACAGACACAACACACACACACACACACACACACACACACACACACACACACGCATTACTACTGCACTGGATGTGTGTGTGTGTGTTGGGGGGGTTAGTGTGTGTGCTTTACCTTCATGTGGTACATCATCATCTCATTGGCCAGGTGGGATCTGAACTGAGCCTCATGGACCTTCTTATAAAGAAGAGACTGAATACAGACAGGAGAGACGAGTCAGTCAACCACATTATTATACAGGAGAGACCAGTCAGTCAACCACATTATTATACAGGAGAGACCAGTCAGTCAACCTCAATCACATTATTATACAGGAGAGACCAGTCAGTCAACCACATTATTATACAGGAGAGACCAGTTAGTCAACCACATTATTATACAGGAAAGACCAGTCAGTCAACCACATTATTATACAGGAGAGACCAGTCAGTCAACCACAATCACATTATTATACAGGAGAGACCAGTCAGTCAACCACATTATTATACAGGAGAGACCAGTTAGTCAACCACATTATTATACAGGAAAGACCAGTCAGTCAACCACATTATTATACAGGAGAGACCAGTCAGTCAACCACAATCACATTATTATACAGGAGAGACCAGTCAGTCAACCACATTATTATAAAGGTGAGACCATTAAGTCAACCACATTATTATACAGGAGAGACCAGTCAGTGAGCCGCAATCACATTATTATACAGGAGAAACCAGTCAGTCAACCACATTATTATACAGGAGAGAGCGGTCAGTCAATCACAACCACATTATTATACAGGGGAGACCAGTTAGTCAACCACAACCACATTATTATACAGAAGAGACCAGTTAGTCAACCACATTATTATACAGGGAGAGACCAGTTAGTCAACCACAATCACATTATTATACAGGAGAGACCAGTCAGTCAACCACATTATTATACAGGATAGACTAGTTAGTCAACCACATTATTATACAGGAGAGACCGGTCAGTCAACCACATTAGTATACAGGAGAGAGCGGTCAGTCAATCACAACCACATTATTATACAGGAGAGACCAGTCAGTCAACCACAACCACATTATTATACAGAAGAGACCAGTCAGTCAACCACAGCCACATTCATATACAGGAGAGACCAGTCAATCAACCACAACCACATTATTATACAGGAGAGACCAGTCAGTCAACCACAACCACATTATTATACAGGAAAGGCAAGTCAGTCAACCACAACCACATTATTATACGAGAGACCAGTTAGTCAACCACAACCACATTCTTATACAGAAGAGACCAGTCAGTCAACCACAACCACATTATTATACAGGAGAGACCAGTCAGTCAACCACAACCACATTATTATACAGAAGTGACCAGTCAGTCAACCACAACCACATTCATATACAGGAGAGACCAGTCAATCAACCACAACCACATTATTATACAGGAGAGACCAGTCAATCAACCACAACCACATTATTGTACAGGAGAGACCAGTTAGTCAACCACAACCACATTCATATACAGGAGAGACCAGTCAGTCAACCACAACCACATTATTATACAGAAGAGACCAGTCAGTCAACCACAACCACATTCATATACAGGAGAGACCAGTCAGTCAACCACAACCACATTATTGTACAGGAGTGACCAGTCAGTCAACCACAAACCACATTATTATACAGGTGAGACCAGTCAGTCAACCACATTATTATACAGGAGAGACCAGTCAGTCAACCACAATCACATTATATACAGGGAGAGACCGGTTAGTCAACCACAACACCATTATTATACATAAGAGACCAGTCAGTCAACCAAAACCACATTATTATACAGGAGAGACAGGTCAGGAAACCTCAACCACATTATTATACAGGAGAGACCAGTCAGTCAACCACAACCACATTATTATACAGGAGAGACCAGTCAGTCAACCAAAACCACATTATTATACAGAAGAGACCAGTTAGTCAACCACATTATTATACAGGAGAGACCAGTCAGTCAACACCACATTATTATACAGGAGAGACCAGTCAGTCAACCACAACCACATTATTATACAGGAGAGACCAGTTAGTCAACCACATTATTATACAGGAGAGACCAGTCAGTCAACCACAACCACATTATTATACAGGAGAGACCAGTCAGTCAACCACAACCACATTCATATACAGGAGAGACCAGTCAGTCAACCACAACCACATTATTGTACAGAAGTGACCAGTCAGTCAACCACAACCACATTCATATACAGGAGAGACCAGTCAGTCAACCACATTATTATACAGGAGAGACCAGTCAGTCAACCACAACCACATTATTATACAGGAGAGACCAGTTAGTCAAACACAACCACATTAGTATACAGGAGAGACCAGTCAGTCAACCACAACCACATTATTATACAGGAGAGACCAGTCAGTCAACCACAACCACATTCATATACAGGAGAGACCAGTCAATCAACCACAACCACATTCTTATACAGGAGAGACCAGTCAGTAAACCACAACCAAATTATTGTACAGGAAGAGACAAGTCAGTCAACCACAACCACATTATTATACAGGAGAGACAAGTTAGTCAACCACAACCACATTATTATACAGGAGAGACCAGTTAGTCAACCACAACCACATTATTATACAGAAGAGACCAGTCAGTCAACCACAACCACATTAGTATACAGGAGAGACCAGTCAGTCAACCACAACCACAACCACATTATTATACAGAAGAGACCAGTCAGTCAACCACAACCACATTCATATACAGGAGAGACCAGTCAATCAACCACAACCACATTATTATACAGGAGAGACCAGTCAGTCAACCTTAACAAAATTATTATACAGGAAAAACAAGTCAGTCAACCACAACCACATTATTATACGAGAGACCAGTTAGTCAACCACAACCACATTCTTATACAGGAGAGACCAGTTAGTCAACCACAACCACATTCATATACAGGAGAGACCAGTCAGTCAACCACAACCACATTATTATACAGAAGAGACCAGTCAGTCAACCACAACCACATTCATATAGAGGAGAGACCAGTCAGTCAACCACAACCACATTATTGTACAGAAGTGACCAGTCAGTCAACCACAACCACATTCATATACAGGAGAGACCAGTCAGTCAACCACATTATTATACAGGAGAGACCAGTCAGTCAACCACAACCACATTATTATACAGGAGAGACCGGTTAGTCAACCAAAACACCATTATTATACATAAGAGACCAGTCAGTCAACCAAAACATCATTATTATACAGGAGAGACCAGTCAGTCAACCTCAACCACATTATTATACAGGAGAGACCAGTCAGTCAACCACAACCACATTATTATACAGGAGAGACCAGTCAGTCAACCACAACCACATTATTATACAGGAGAGACCAGTTAGTCAACTTCAACCACATTATTATACATTAGAGACCAGTCAGTCAACCACAACCACAATATTATACGAGATACCAGTTAGTCAACCACAACCACATTATTATACAGGAGAGCCCAGTTAGTCAACCACAACCACATTATTATACAGGAGAGACCAGTCAGTCAACCACATCATTATAAAGGAGAGACAGTCAGTCAACTATAACCACATTATTATACAAGGGAGACCAGTTAGTCAACCACAACGACATTATTATCCAGATGAGACCAGTCAGTCAACCACAACCACATTATTATACAGGAGAGACCTTTCAGTCAACCACATTATTATACAGGAGAGACCAGTCAGTCAACCACAACCACATTATTATACAGAAGAGACCAGTCAGTCAACCACAACCACATTATTATACAGGAGAGACCAGTTAGTCAACCACAACCACATTATTATACAGGAGAGACCAGTCAGTCTATCTCAACCACATTATTATACAGGAAAGACCAGTCAGTCAACCACAACCACATTATTATCCAGGAGAGATCAGTCAGTCAACCAAAACCACATTATTATACAGGAGAGACCAGTCAGTCAACCTCAACCACATTATTATACAGGAGAGACCAGTCAGTCAACCACAACCACATTATTATACAGGAGAGACCAGTCAGTCAACCACACCATTATAAAGGAGAGACAGTCAGTCAACTATAACCACATTATTATACAAGGGAGACCAGTTAGTCAACCACAACCACATTATTATCCAGATGAGACCAGTAAGTCAACCACAACCACATTATTATACAGGAGAGACCTTTCAGTCAACCACATTATTATACAGGAGAGACCAGTCAGTCAACCACAACCACATTATTATACAGAAGAGACCAGTCAGTCAACCACAACCACATTCATATACAGGAGAGACCAGTCAGTCAACCACAACCACATTATTGTACAGAAGTGACCAGTCAGTCAACCACAACCACATTCATATACAGGAGAGACCAGTCAGTCAACCACATTATTGTACAGGAGAGACCAGTCAGTCAACCACAACCACATTATTATACAGGAGAGACCAGTTAGTCAACCACAACCACATTAGTATACAGGAGAGACCAGTCGGTCAACCACAACCACATTATTATACAGAAGAGACCAGTCAGTCAACCACAACCACATTCATATACAGGAGAGACCAGTCAATCAACCACAACCACATTATTATACAGGAGAGACCAGTCAGTCAACCACAACCAAATTATTATACAGGAAAAACAAGTCAGTCAACCACAACCACATTATTATACGAGAGACCAGTTAGTCAACCACAACCACATTCTTATACAGGAGAGACCAGTTAGTCAACCACAACCACATTATTATACAGAAGAGACCAGTCAGTCAACCACAACCACATTATTATACAGGAGAGACCAGTCAGTCAACCACAACCACATTATTATACAGAAGAGACCAGTCAGTCAACCACAACCACATTCATATAAAGGAGAGACCAGTCAATCAAGCACAACCACATTATTATACAGGAGAGACCAGTTAGTCAACCACAACCACATTCATATACAGGAGAGACCAGTCAGTCAACCACAACCACATTATTATACAGAAGAGACCAGTCAGTCAACCACAACCACATTCATATAGAGGAGAGACCAGTCAGTCAACCACAACCACATTATTGTACAGAAGTGACCAGTCAGTCAACCACAACCACATTCATATACAGGAGAGACCAGTCAGTCAACCACATTATTATACAGGAGATACCAGTCAGTCAACCACAACCACATTATTATACAGGAGAGACCGGTTAGTCAACCACAACACCATTATTATACATAAGAGACCAGTCAGTCAACCAAAACCACATTATTATACAGGAGAGACCAGTCAGTCAACCTCAACCACATTATTATACAGGAGAGACCAGTTAGTCAACCACAACCACATTATTATACAGGAGAGACCAGTCAGTCAACCACAACCACATTATTATACAGGGAGACCAGTTAGTCAACTTCAACCACATTATTATACATTAGAGACCAGTCAGTCAACCACAACCACAATATTATACGAGAGACCAGTTAGTCAACCACAACCACATTATTATACAGGAGAGCCCAGTTAGTCAACCACAACCACATTATTATACAGGAGAGACCAGTCAGTCAACCACATCATTATAAAGGAGAGACAGTCAGTCAACTATAACCACATTATTATACAAGGGAGACCAGTTAGTCAACCACAACCACATTATTATCCAGATGAGACCAGTCAGTCAACCACAACCACATTATTATACAGGAGAGACCTTTCAGTCAACCACATTATTATACAGGAGAGACCAGTCAGTCAACCACAACCACATTTTTATACAGAAGAGACCAGTCAGTCAACCACAACCACATTATTATACAGGAGAGACCAGTTAGTCAACCACAACCACATTATTATACAGGAGAGACCAGTCAGTCTATCTCAACCACATTATTATACAGGAAAGACCAGTCAGTCAACCACAACCACATTATTATCCAGGAGAGATCAGTCAGTCAACCAAAACCACATTATTATACAGGAGAGACCAGTCAGTCAACCTCAACCACATTATTATACAGGAGAGACCAGTCAGTCAACCACAACCACATTATTATACAGGAGAGACCAGTCAGTCAACCACACCATTATAAAGGAGAGACAGTCAGTCAACTATAACCACATTATTATACAAGGGAGACCAGTTAGTCAACCACAACCACATTATTATCCAGATGAGACCAGTCAGTCAACCACAACCACATTATTATACAGGAGAGACCTTTCAGTCAACCACATTATTATACAGGAGAGACCAGTCAGTCAACCACAACCACATTATTATACAGAAGAGACCAGTCAGTCAACCACAACCACATTATTATACAGGAGAGACCAGTTAGTCAACCACAACCACATTATTATACAGGAGAGACCAGTCAGTCTATCTCAAACACATTATTATACAGGAAAGACCAGTCAGTCAACCACAACCACATTATTATACAGGAGAGATCAATCAGTCAACCACAACCACATTATTATACAGGAGAGACCGGTTAGTCAACCACAACACCATTATTATACATAAGAGACCAGTCAGTCAACCAAAACCACATTATAATACAGGAGAGACCAGTCAGTCAACCTCAACCACATTATACAGGAGAGACCAGTCAGTCAACCACAACCACATTTTTATACAGGAGAGACCAGTCAGTCAACCACATCATTATAAAGGAGAGACAGTCAGTCAACTATAACCACATTATTATACAAGGGAGACCAGTTAGTCAACCACAACCACATTATTATCCAGATGAGACCAGTCAGTCAACCACAACCACATTATTATACAGGAGAGACCTTTCAGTCAACCACATTATTATACAGGAGAGACCAGTCAGTCAACCACAACCACATTTTTATACAGAAGAGACCAGTCAGTCAACCACAACCACATTATTATACAGGAGAGACCAGTTAGTCAACCACAACCACATTATTATACAGGAGAGACCAGTCAGTCTATCTCAACCACATTATTATACAGGAAAGACCAGTCAGTCAACCACAACCACATTATTATCCAGGAGAGATCAGTCAGTCAACCAAAACCACATTATTATACAGGAGAGACCAGTCAGTCAACCTCAACCACATTATTATACAGGAGAGACCAGTCAGTCAACCACAACCACATTATTATACAGGAGAGACCAGTCAGTCAACCACACCATTATAAAGGAGAGACAGTCAGTCAACTATAACCACATTATTATACAAGGGAGACCAGTTAGTCAACCACAACCACATTATTATCCAGATGAGACCAGTCAGTCAACCACAACCACATTATTATACAGGAGAGACCTTTCAGTCAACCACATTATTATACAGGAGAGACCAGTCAGTCAACCACAACCACATTATTATACAGAAGAGACCAGTCAGTCAACCACAACCACATTATTATACAGGAGAGACCAGTTAGTCAACCACAACCACATTATTATACAGGAGAGACCAGTCAGTCTATCTCAACCACATTATTATACAGGAAAGACCAGTCAGTCAACCACGACCACATTATTATACAGGAAAGATCAGTCAGTCAACCACAACCACATTATTATACAGGAGAGACCGGTTAGTCAACCACAACACCATTATTATACATAAGAGACCAGTCAGTCAACCAAAACCACATTATTATACAGGAGAGACCAGTCAGTCAACCTCAACCACATTATACAGGAGAGACCAGTCAGTCAACCACAACCACATTATTATACAGGAGAGACCAGTCAGTCAACCACATCATTATAAAGGAGAGACAGTCAGTCAACTATAACCACATTATTATACAAGGGAGACCAGTTAGTCAACCACAACCACATTATTATCCAGATGAGACCAGTCAGTCAACCACATCCACATTATTATACAGGAGAGACCTTTCAGTCAACCACATTATTATACAGGAGAGACCAGTCAGTCAACCACAACCACATTATTATACAGAAGAGACCAGTCAGTCAACCACAACCACATTATTATACAGGAGAGACCAGTTAGTCAACCACAACCACATTATTATACAGGAGAGACCAGTCAGTCTATCTCAACCACATTATTATACAGGAAAGACCAGTCAGTCAACCACAACCACATTATTATACAGGATAGACCAGTCAGTCAACCACAACCACATTATTATACAGGAGAGACCGGTTAGTAAACCACAACACCATTATTATACATAAGAGACCAGTCAGTCAACCAAAACCACATTATTATACAGGAGAGACCAGTCAGTCAACCACAACCACATTATTATACAGGAGAGACCAGTCAGTCTACCACAACCACATTATTATACAGGAGAGACCAGTTAGTCAACTTCAACCACATTATTATACAGGAGAGACCAGTCAGTCTACCACAACCACATTATTATACAGGAGAGCCCAGTTAGTCAACCACAACCACATTATTATACAGGAGAGACCAGTCAGTCAACCACATCATTATACAGGAGAGACAGTCAGTCAACCATAACCACATTATTATACAGAATAGACCAGTCAGTCAACCACATTATTATACAGGAGAGACCAGTCAGTCTACCACAGCCACATTATTATACAGGAGAGACCAGTTAGTCAACTTCAACCACATTATTATACATTAGAGACCAGTCAGTCAACCACAACCACATTATTATACGAGAGACCAGTTAGTCAACCACAACCACATTATTATACAGGAGAGCCCAGTTAGTCAACCACAACCACATTATTATACAGGAGAGACCAGTCAGTCAACCACATCATTATACAGGAGAGACAGTCAGTCAACCATAACCACATTATTATACAGAATAGACCAGTCAGTCAACCACATTATTATACAGGAGAGACCAGTCAGTCAACCACAATCACATTATTATACAGGGGAGACCAGTCAGTCAACCACAACCACATTCATATACAGGAAAGCCCAGTCAGTCAACCACATTATTATACAGGAGAGACCAGTCAGTCAACCACAACCACATTATTATACAAGGGAGACCAGTTAGTCAACCACAACCACATTATTATCCAAAAGAGTCCAGTCAGTCAACCACAACCAAATGATTATACAGGAGAGACCTCTTAGTCAACCACATTATTATCAGAAGAGACCAGTCAGTCAACCACAACCAGATTATTATACAGGAGAGACCAGTTAGTCAACCTCAACCACATTATTATACAGGAGAGACCAGTTAGTCAACTACAACCACATTCAAATACAGGAGAGACCAGTCAGTCAACCACATTATTATACAGGAGAGACCAGTCAGTCAACCACAACCACATTATTATACAGGGGAAACCAGTTAGTCAACCACAACCACATTATTATACAGGAGAGACCAGTTAGTCAACCTCAACCACATTATTATACAGGAGAGACCAGTTAGTCAACCTCAACCACATTATTATACAGGAGAGACCAGTTAGTCAACTACAACCACATTCAAATACAGGAGAGACCAGTCAGTCAACCACATTATTATACAGGAGAGACCAGTCAGTCAACCACAACCACATTATTATACAGGGGAAACCAGTTAGTCAACCACAACCACATTATTATACTGAAGAGACCAGTTAGTCAACCACAGCCACATTATTATACAGGAGAGACCGCTTAGTCAACAACAACCACATTATTATACAGGAGAGACAAGTCAGTCAACCACAACACATTATTATACAGGAGAGACCAGTCAGTCAACCACATCATTATACAGGAGAGACAGTCAGTCAACCATAACCACATTATTATACAGAATAGACCAGTCAGTCAACCACATTATTATACAGGAGAGACCAGTCAGTCAACCACAATCACATTATTATACAAGGGAGACCAGTCAGTCAACCACAACCACATTATTATACAGACGAGACCAGTCAGATAACCACAATCAGATTATTATACAGGAGAGACCAGTTAGTCAACCTCAACCACATTATTATACAGGAGAGACCAGTTAGTCAACTACAACCACATTCAAATACAGGAGAGACCAGTCAGTCAACCAAATTATTATACAGGAGAGACCAGTCAGTCAACCACAACCACATTATTGTACAGGGGAAACCAGTTAGTCAACCACAACCACATTCATATACAGGAGAGACAAGTCAGTCAACCACAGCCACATTATTATACAGGAGAGACCGCTTAGTCAACAACAACCACATTATTATACAGGAGAGACAAGTCAGTCAACCACAACCACATTATTATACAGGGGAAACCAGTTAGTCAACCACAACCACATTATTATACAGGAGAGACCAGTTAGTCAACCTCAACCACATTATTATACAGGAGAGACCAGTTAGTCAACCTCAACCACATTATTATACAGGAGAGACCAGTTAGTCAACTACAACCACATTCAAATACAGGAGAGACCAGTCAGTCAACCACATTATTATACAGGAGAGACCAGTTAGTCAACCACAACCACATTCATATACAGGAGAGACAAGTCAGTCAACCACAGCCACATTATTATACAGGAGAGACCGCTTAGTCAACAACAACCACATTATTATACAGGAGAGACAAGTCAGTCAACCACAACACATTATTATACAGGAGAGACCAGTCAGTCAACCACATCATTATACAGGAGAGACAGTCAGTCAACCATAACCACATTATTATACAGAATAGACCAGTCAGTCAACCACATTATTATACAGGAGAGACCAGTCAGTCAACCACAATCACATTATTATACAGGAGACACCGCTTAGTCAACAACAACCACATTAGTATACAGGAGAGACCAGTCAGTCAACCACAACCACATTATTATACAGGAGAGACCAGTCAGTCAACCACAACCACATTATTACACAGGAGAGACAAGTCAGTCAACCACAACACATTATTATACAGGAGAGACCAGTCAGTCAACAACAACCACATTATTATACAGGAGAGACCAGTCAGTCAACAACAACCACATTATTATACAGGAGAGACCAGTCAGTCAACCATAACACATTATTATACAGGAGAGACCAGTCAGTCAACCACAACCACATTATTATACAGGAGAGACCAGTCAGATAACCACAAACACATTATTATACAGGAGAGACCAGTCAGTCCACAACCACATTATTATACAGAAGAGCAGTCAACCACAACTAAATCCATACCACATCAATAGGGCACTAAACATCCTACTGTTTACAACACACTGTGTGACTACGTCATGACTAGAGGATCAGATATCAGGGGTTCTTGTGTAGCTTTGGGTGATGTGTCTGACTCACATGTGCAATGCTGATTCCACAGTAGATTGAGAAAGCAGTGGCCAGGTCCTCATCGAAGCGGTTAAACCACGGTCCATTAGTCTTATTGACCAACTCAGCCACCCCAATCACTTCTGAGAGACAGAGAGAGAGAGAGAGAGAGAGAGAGAGAGAGAGAGAGAGAGAGAGAGAGAGAGAGAGAGAGAGAGAGAGAGAGAGAGAGAGAGAGAGAGAGAGTGAGAGGGGAAGGGGAGAGAGAGAGAGAGTCACGGAGAAAGAGAAAGAGAGAGTGAGAGAGAGAGACAGAGGGAGAGAGAGAGAGAGAGAGAGAGAGAGAGAGAGAGGAGAGAGAGAGAGAGAGAGTCACAGAGAAAGAGAAAGAGAGAGAGAGAGAGAGAGAGAGAGAGAGAGAGATGAGAAATGGAGCAGCATAGGCGGTGCTGTGTATTGAATTGTTTACTCCAGTGTATTGTTAGTTTAGTTGTTAACAACAGTAGTGTTAGTTTAGTTGTTAACTCCAGTGTAGTGTTAGTTTAGTTGTTAACTCCAGTGTAGTGTTAGTTTAGTTGTTAACTCCAGTGTAGTGTTAGTTTAGTTGTTAACACCAGTAGTGTTAGTTTAGTTGTTTACTCCAGTGTAGTGTTAGTTTAGTTGTTAACTCCAGTGTAGTGTTAGTTTAGTTGTTTACTCCAGTGTAGTGTTAGTTTAGTTCTTAACTCCAGTGTAGTGTTAGTTTAGTTGTTAACTCCAGTGTAGTGTTAGTTTAGTTGTTAACACCAGTAGTGTTAGTTTAGTTGTTAACTCCAGTGTAGTGTTAGTTTAGTTGTTAACTCCAGTGTAGTGTTAGTTTAGTTGTTAACACCAGTATTGTTAGTTTAGTTGTTAACACCAGTAGTGTTAGTTTAGTTGTTAACTCCAGTGTAGTGTTAGTTTAGTTGTTTACTCCAGTGTAGTGTTAGTTTAGTTGTTAACTCCAGTGTAGTGTTAGTTTAGTTGTTTACTCCAGTGTAGTGTTAGTTTAGTTCTTAACTCCAGTGTAGTGTTAGTTTAGTTGTTAACTCCAGTGTAGTGTTAGTTTAGTTGTTAACAACAGTAGTGTTAGTTTAGTTGTTAACTCCAGTAGTGTTAGTTTAGTTGTTTACTCCAGTAGTGTTAGTTTAGTTGTTTACTCCAGTAGTGTTAGTTTAGTTGTTAACAACAGTAGTGTTAGTTTAGTTGTTAACTCCAGTAGTGTTAGTTTAGTTGTTTACTCCAGTGTAGTGTTAGTTTAGTTGTTTACTCCAGTGTAGTGTTAGTTTAGTTCTTAACTCCAGTAGTGTTAGTTTAGTTGTTAACTCCAGTGTAGTGTTAGTTTAGTTGTTAACTCCAGTGTATTGTTAGTTTAGTTGTTAACAACAGTAGTGTTAGTTTAGTTGTTAACTCCAGTAGTGTTAGTTTAGTTGTTAACTCCAGTGTAGTGTTAGTTTAGTTGTTTACTCCAGTGTAGTGTTAGTTTAGTTGTTAACTCCAGTGTAGTGTTAGTTTAGTTGTTAACTCCAGTGTAGTGTTAGTTTAGTTGTTAACACCAGTAGTGTTAGTTTAGTTGTTAACTCCAGTGTAGTGTTAGTTTAGTTGTTAACTCCAGTGTAGTGTTAGTTTAGTTGTTAACACCAGTATTGTTAGTTTAGTTGTTAACACCAGTAGTGTTAGTTTAGTTGTTAACTCCAGTGTAGTGTTAGTTTAGTTGTTTACTCCAGTGTAGTGTTAGTTTAGTTGTTAACTCCAGTGTAGTGTTAGTTTAGTTGTTTACTCCAGTGTAGTGTTAGTTTAGTTCTTAACTCCAGTGTAGTGTTAGTTTAGTTGTTAACTCCAGTGTAGTGTTAGTTTAGTTGTTAACAACAGTAGTGTTAGTTTAGTTGTTAACTCCAGTAGTGTTAGTTTAGTTGTTTACTCCAGTAGTGTTAGTTTAGTTGTTTACTCCAGTAGTGTTAGTTTAGTTGTTAACAACAGTAGTGTTAGTTTAGTTGTTAACTCCAGTAGTGTTAGTTTAGTTGTTTACTCCAGTGTAGTGTTAGTTTAGTTGTTTACTCCAGTGTAGTGTTAGTTTAGTTCTTAACTCCAGTAGTGTTAGTTTAGTTGTTAACTCCAGTGTAGTGTTAGTTTAGTTGTTAACTCCAGTGTAGTGTTAGTTTAGTTGTTAACTCCAGTAGTGTTAGTTTAGTTGTTAACTCCAGTAGTGTTAGTTTAGTTGTTAACTCCAGTGTAGTGTTAGTTTAGTTGTTAACTCCAGTAGTGTTAGTTTAGTTGTTAACTCCAGTGTAGTGTTAGTTTAGTTGTTAACTCCAGTGTAGTGTTAGTTTAGTTGTTAACTCCAGTGTAGTGTTAGTTTAGTTGTTAACTCCAGTAGTGTTAGTTTAGTTGTTAACTCCAGTGTAGTGTTAGTTTAGTTGTTAACTCCAGTGTAGTGTTAGTTTAGTTGTTAACTCCAGTAGTGTTAGTTTAGTTGTTAACTCCAGTGTAGTGTTAGTTTAGTTGTTAACTCCAGTGTATTGTTAGTTTAGTTGTTAACACCAGTATTGTTAGTTTAGTTGTTAACTCCAGTAGTGTTAGTTTAGTTGTTAACTCCAGTGTAGTGTTAGTTTAGTTGTTAACTCCAGTGTAGTGTTAGTTTAGTTGTTAACTCCAGTGTAGTGTTAGTTTAGTTGTTAACAACAGTAGTGTTAGTTTAGTTGTTAACACCAGTGTAGTGTTAGTTTAGTTGTTAACTCCAGTAGTGTTAGTTTAGTTCTTAACTCCAGTGTAGTGTTAGTTTAGTTGTTAACTCCAGTGTAGTGTTAGTTTAGTTGTTAACTCCAGTGTATTGTTAGTTTAGTTGTTAACACCAGTATTGTTAGTTTAGTTGTTAACTCCAGTAGTGTTAGTTTAGTTGTTTACTCCAGTGTAGTGTTAGTTTAGTTGTTAACTCCAGTGTAGTGTTAGTTTAGTTGTTAACTCCAGTGTAGTGTTAGTTTAGTTGTTAACAACAGTAGTGTTAGTTTAGTTGTTAACACCAGTGTAGTGTTAGTTTAGTTCTTAACTCCAGTGTAGTGTTAGTTTAGTTGTTTACTCCAGTGTAGTGTTAGTTTAGTTCTTAACTCCAGTGTAGTGTTAGTTTAGTTCTTAACTCCAGTGTAGTGTTAGTTTAGTTGTTAACAACAGTGTTGTTAGTCGTGTTTCTCAGTAGTGTTAGTTTAGTTGTTAACTCCAGTGTAGTGTTAGTTTAGTTGTTTACTCCAGTGTAGTGTTAGTTTAGTTGTTAACACCAGTAGTGTTAGTTTAGTTGTTAACTCCAGTGTAGTGTTAGTTTAGTTCTTAACTCCAGTGTAGTGTTAGTTTAGTTCTTAACTCCAGTGTAGTGTTAGTTTAGTTGTTAACAACAGTAGTGTTAGTTTAGTTGTTAACTCCAGTGTAGTGTTAGTTTAGTTGTTTACTCCAGTGTAGTGTTAGTTTAGTTGTTTACTCCAGTGTAGTGTTAGTTTAGTTGTTTACTCCAGTGTAGTGTTAGTTTAGTTGTTAACTCCAGTGTAGTGTTAGTTTAGTTGTTTACTCCATTGTAGTGTTAGTTTAGTTGTTTACTCCAGTGTAGTGTTAGTTTAGTTGTTTACTCCAGTGTAGTGTTAGTTTAGTTGTTTACTCCAGTGTAGTGTTAGTTTAGTTGTTAACTCCAGTGTAGTGTTAGTTTAGTTGTTTACTCCAGTGTAGTGTTAGTTTAGTTGTTTACTCCAGTGTAGTGTTAGTTTAGTTGTTAACTCCAGTGTAGTGTTAGTTTAGTTGTTTACTCCAGTGTAGTGTTAGTTTAGTTGTTTACTCCAGTGTAGTGTTAGTTTAGTTGTTTACTCCAGTGTAGTGTTAGTTTAGTTGTTAACTCCAGTGTAGTGTTAGTTTAGTTGTTTACTCCAGTGTAGTGTTAGTTTAGTTGTTTACTCCAGTGTAGTGTTAGTTTAGTTGTTTACTCCAGTGTAGTGTTAGTTTAATTGTTTACTCCAGTGTAGTGTTAGTTTAGTTGTTAACTCCAGTGTAGTGTTAGTTTAGTTGTTTACTCCAGTGTAGTGTTAGTTTAGTTGTTAACTCCAGTGTAGTGTTAGTTTAGTTGTTTACTCCAGTGTAGTGTTAGTTTAGTTGTTAACTCCAGTGTAGTGTTAGTTTAGTTGTTTACTCCAGTGTAGTGTTAGTTTAGTTGTTTACTCCAGTGTAGTGTTAGTTTAGTTGTTTACTCCAGTGTAGTGTTAGTTTAGTTGTTTACTCCAGTGTAGTGTTAGTTTAGTTGTTAACTCCAGTGTAGTGTTAGTTTAGTTGTTTACTCCAGTGTAGTGTTAGTTTAGTTGTTAACTCCAGTGTAGTGTTAGTTTAGTTGTTTACTCCAGTGTAGTGTTAGTTTAGTTGTTTACTCCCAGTGTAGTGTTAGTTTAGTTGTTTACTCCAGTGTAGTGTTAGTTTAGTTGTTTACTCCAGTGTAGTGTTAGTTTAGTTGTTAACTCCAGTGTAGTGTTAGTTTAGTTGTTAACTCCAGTAGTGTTATTTTATTTGTTTACTCCAGTGTAGTGTTAGTTTAGTTGTTTACTCCAGTGTAGTGTTAGTTTAGTTCTTAACTCCAGTGTAGTGTTAGTTTAGTTGTTTACTCCAGTGTAGTGTTAGTTTAGTTGTTTACTCCAGTGTAGTGTTAGTTTAGTTCTTAACTCCAGTGTAGTGTTAGTTTAGTTGTTTACTCCAGTGTAGTGTTAGTTTAGTTCTTAACTCCAGTGTAGTGTTAGTTTAGTTCTTAACTCCAGTGTAGTGTTAGTTTAGTTGTTAACAACAGTAGTGTTAGTTTAGTTGTTAACTCCAGTGTAGTGTTAGTTTAGTTGTTTACTCCAGTGTAGTGTTAGTTTAGTTGTTTACTCCAGTGTAGTGTTAGTTTAGTTGTTTACTCCAGTGTAGTGTTAGTTTAGTTGTTAACTCCAGTGTAGTGTTAGTTTAGTTGTTTACTCCAGTGTAGTGTTAGTTTAGTTGTTTACTCCAGTGTAGTGTTAGTTTAGTTGTTAACTCCAGTGTAGTGTTAGTTTAGTTGTTTACTCCAGTGTAGTGTTAGTTTAGTTGTTTACTCCAGTGTAGTGTTAGTTTAGTTGTTAACTCCAGTGTAGTGTTAGTTTAGTTGTTTACTCCAGTGTAGTGTTAGTTTAGTTGTTTACTCCAGTGTAGTGTTAGTTTAGTTGTTTACTCCAGTGTAGTGTTAGTTTAGTTGTTAACTCCAGTGTAGTGTTAGTTTAGTTGTTTACTCCAGTGTAGTGTTAGTTTAGTTGTTTACTCCAGTGTAGTGTTAGTTTAGTTGTTTACTCCAGTGTAGTGTTAGTTTAATTGTTTACTCCAGTGTAGTGTTAGTTTAGTTGTTAACTCCAGTGTAGTGTTAGTTTAGTTGTTTACTCCAGTGTAGTGTTAGTTTAGTTGTTAACTCCAGTGTAGTGTTAGTTTAGTTGTTTACTCCAGTGTAGTGTTAGTTTAGTTGTTAACTCCAGTGTAGTGTTAGTTTAGTTGTTTACTCCAGTGTAGTGTTAGTTTAGTTGTTTACTCCAGTGTAGTGTTAGTTTAGTTGTTTACTCCAGTGTAGTGTTAGTTTAGTTGTTTACTCCAGTGTAGTGTTAGTTTAGTTGTTAACTCCAGTGTAGTGTTAGTTTAGTTGTTTACTCCAGTGTAGTGTTAGTTTAGTTGTTAACTCCAGTGTAGTGTTAGTTTAGTTGTTTACTCCAGTGTAGTGTTAGTTTAGTTGTTTACTCCAGTGTAGTGTTAGTTTAGTTGTTTACTCCAGTGTAGTGTTAGTTTAGTTGTTTACTCCAGTGTAGTGTTAGTTTAGTTGTTAACTCCAGTGTAGTGTTAGTTTAGTTGTTAACTCCAGTAGTGTTATTTTATTTGTTTACTCCAGTGTAGTGTTAGTTTAGTTGTTTACTCCAGTGTAGTGTTAGTTTAGTTCTTAACTCCAGTGTAGTGTTAGTTTAGTTGTTTACTCCAGTGTAGTGTTAGTTTAGTTGTTTACTCCAGTGTAGTGTTAGTTTAGTTCTTAACTCCAGTGTAGTGTTAGTTTAGTTGTTTACTCCAGTGTAGTGTTAGTTTAGTTCTTAACTCCAGTGTAGTGTTAGTTTAGTTCTTAACTCCAGTGTAGTGTTAGTTTAGTTGTTAACAACAGTAGTGTTAGTTTAGTTGTTAACTCCAGTGTAGTGTTAGTTTAGTTGTTTACTCCAGTGTAGTGTTAGTTTAGTTGTTTACTCCAGTGTAGTGTTAGTTTAGTTGTTTACTCCAGTGTAGTGTTAGTTTAGTTGTTAACTCCAGTGTAGTGTTAGTTTAGTTGTTTACTCCAGTGTAGTGTTAGTTTAGTTGTTTACTCCAGTGTAGTGTTAGTTTAGTTGTTTACTCCAGTGTAGTGTTAGTTTAGTTGTTTACTCCAGTGTAGTGTTAGTTTAGTTGTTAACTCCAGTGTAGTGTTAGTTTAGTTGTTTACTCCAGTGTAGTGTTAGTTTAGTTGTTTACTCCAGTGTAGTGTTAGTTTAGTTGTTAACTCCAGTGTAGTGTTAGTTTAGTTGTTTACTCCAGTGTAGTGTTAGTTTAGTTGTTTACTCCAGTGTAGTGTTAGTTTAGTTGTTTACTCCAGTGTAGTGTTAGTTTAGTTGTTAACTCCAGTGTAGTGTTAGTTTAGTTGTTTACTCCAGTGTAGTGTTAGTTTAGTTGTTTACTCCAGTGTAGTGTTAGTTTAGTTGTTTACTCCAGTGTAGTGTTAGTTTAGTTGTTTACTCCAGTGTAGTGTTAGTTTAGTTGTTAACTCCAGTGTAGTGTTAGTTTAGTTGTTTACTCCAGTGTAGTGTTAGTTTAGTTGTTAACTCCAGTGTAGTGTTAGTTTAGTTGTTTACTCCAGTGTAGTGTTAGTTTAGTTGTTAACTCCAGTGTAGTGTTAGTTTAGTTGTTTACTCCAGTGTAGTGTTAGTTTAGTTGTTTACTCCAGTGTAGTGTTAGTTTAGTTGTTTACTCCAGTGTAGTGTTAGTTTAGTTGTTTACTCCAGTGTAGTGTTAGTTTAGTTGTTAACTCCAGTGTAGTGTTAGTTTAGTTGTTTACTCCAGTGTAGTGTTAGTTTAGTTGTTAACTCCAGTGTAGTGTTAGTTTAGTTGTTTACTCCAGTGTAGTGTTAGTTTAGTTGTTTACTCCAGTGTAGTGTTAGTTTAGTTGTTTACTCCAGTGTAGTGTTAGTTTAGTTGTTTACTCCAGTGTAGTGTTAGTTTAGTTGTTAACTCCAGTGTAGTGTTAGTTTAGTTGTTAACTCCAGTAGTGTTATTTTATTTGTTTACTCCAGTGTAGTGTTAGTTTAGTTGTTTACTCCAGTGTAGTGTTAGTTTAGTTCTTAACTCCAGTGTAGTGTTAGTTTAGTTGTTTACTCCAGTGTAGTGTTAGTTTAGTTGTTTACTCCAGTGTAGTGTTAGTTTAGTTCTTAACTCCAGTGTAGTGTTAGTTTAGTTGTTTACTCCAGTGTAGTGTTAGTTTAGTTCTTAACTCCAGTGTAGTGTTAGTTTAGTTGTTAACAACAGTAGTGTTAGTTTAGTTGTTAACTCCAGTAGTGTTAGTTTAGTTGTTAACTCCAGTGTAGTGTTAGTTTAGTTGTTAACTCCAGTGTAGTGTTAGTTTAGTTGTTAACTCCAGTGTAGTGTTAGTTTAGTTGTTAACTCCAGTAGTGTTAGTTTAGTTGTTAACACCAGTATTGTTAGTTTAGTTCTCACCATTGTTCTCGTCCTTGATGGGGAAGCAGAGGATGTTGCGTGTTCTGAAGCCGGTGCTGTCGTCCACTCCTCGGTAGAACAGAGGGTGGGAGTACGCATCCTTAATGTTCAGTATCTGCCCTGTCATGGCTACGTGACCCGCTATGCCCTGGTCCGCAGGGATACGGAACTCCTTCTGCACACACCCACAGACTATCTTTACAATCTTCGTCGTCATCATCATCATCATCATTATAATCTTTGTAATCATCATCATCAAGCAGAGAAGTTCTAGACATGTGTTCTACCTCATCATCACTGACCACGCCCCCATCAAACACCTTTGCAACCAGCTCATGGCTGACTTGATCCAGTAGGAACACAGAACAACTAGAGAGAGAGAGAGAGAGAGAGAGAGAGAGAGAGAGAGAGAGAGAGAGAGAGAGAGAGAGAGAGAGAGAGAGAGAGAGAGAGACAGAGACAGAGACAGAGACAGAGACAGAGACAGAGACAGAGACAGAGACAGAGACAGAGACAGAGACAGAGAGAGAGAGAGAGAGAGAAAGAGAAAGAGAGAGAGAGAGAGAGAGAGAGAGAGAGAGAGAGAGAGAGAGAGAGAGAGAGAGAGAGAGAGAGAGAGAGAGAGAGAGAGCGAGAGAGAGAGAGAGAATTAGTATTCTATTCTATTTTCCTCTGCATTAGTTATTCTGGAAAGCATTTTAGCTGTACTTTCAGGGTTCAGGGTTCAGGGTCATCAAGAACTCACATCTCTGCATCACTGAGGTTCCTGGCCTCAACTATAATCTCTTGCAACAGCACCGACACATCATCTACAGCGAGAGAGAGAGAGAGAGAGAGAGAGAGAGAGAGAGAGAGAGAGAGAGAGAGAGAGAGAGAGAGAGAGAGAGAGAGAGAGAGCACAGGGTGTAGATGGATGGATAAGCAGGCAAAGGAGTGTTGTATTATCAGTCTGTAGGGATTCAATCTGAGCCAGAGGAGAGAAGAGAAGAGAAGAGAAGAGAAGAGAAGAGAAGAGAAGAGAAGAGAAGAGAAGAGAAGAGAAGAGAAGAGAAGAGAAGAGAAGAGAAGAGAAGAGAAGAGAAGAGAAGAGAAGAGACGAGAAGAGAAGAGAAGAGAAGAGAAGAGAAGAGAAGAGAAGAGACGAGAAGAGAAGAGAAGAGAAGAGAAGAGAAGAGAAGAGAAGAGAAGAGACGAGAAGAGAAGAGAAGAGAAGAGAAGAGAAGAGAAGAGAAGAGAAGAGACGAGAAGAGAAGAGAAGAGAAGAGAAGAGAAGAGAAGAGAAGAGAAGAGAAGAGAAGAGAAGAGAAGAGAAGAGAAGAGAAGAGAAGAGAAGAGAAGAAGGGTGGATAACTCACCCAGATGTGTGAAGAGATTCTTGGCCACCTGTAACAGCGCCTGGCACTCCACTTTGAGTTTCTGTTCTTTCTGGAAGGCCAGTGTGGAGGTGAGGACCGTGGAGGTGTAACAGAAGCAGTGCTGGATCTTATGTTCATCCGCCTCTGTGTGTCTGCACATAGAGAACACATTTGTATCTAAAATGAAACATTAAATGTGGAGGAAAGTAGACTGATCAATAGAATAAACAGGTGCATTAAATATGTGTTTAAACAGGCCCAGATGAATAGACTGAAGGCCTCTGCTGTTACATTAATATCAGTTACATATCTCTGCCTGCAGATGGCGCCGCCTCACCACTCTGATCACTATAGAGGAGAGACCAGCAGAACGTCAATACAAGGGGAAAACTGTGGTCATTCTAGACTAGAGGACTTGATTATGAAGGAGTTATTTTCAGGTCAGGTCACATAACCAGGAATCATTTTTCCTGGTTATGTGACCTGACCTGAAAATAACTCCTTCATAATCAAGTCCTCTAGTCTAGAATGACCACAGTTTTTCCCCTTATTCCCTCATCCCTCAATCACCACCCTGGAGAAACTCAACCTCTGAGTCTGGGCTGTTTCTGACAGTAGGCTGGAGCTAGGCCCTGATTGGCTTGTTGACACACAAAGAACCAGTAGGCTATCTTGGCTGCAGGTTCCTCTAAGCCTGGAAGCATCAGATATCTGTCCGGCAGAACATACGGCATGTGATATGTGATAGGAGGATTGAACCGGGAAGGAGGAGTGAGAGGGAGCGGGTGGAATGAGAGACAGATGGAGAGAGTGTAATAGAGGTGGAGAGGGAGGAGTGTGAGTGATAGATATATTTAGAGGAAAGAGGAGAGAGTGAGAGAGAGAGAGAGAGGAAGTGGAGTAGAATTGGGGTTGTTGCCTGACAACTGACGTGAAAGAGGGATGGAGGGACAGAGGGATGGAGGGGGATGGAAAAATGGACTCTGAATTAGGACAGGTTAAATTCAAGGAAAATAGTGCTATTGGATTTTTACTGTCTCCATTCTCTCCTACTAACCAGGGATGGATTCAGACCTGGGACACCAGGTGAGTGAACCCTCCAGCCAATCGGCGACATGAACAAATCAATGAACTAGCAGGGAGAAAAGGAAAGCTTCAGTATTTCAGCCCTTGAGGGCCGTTAATGATTAGCCGCGGCCTA